>NC_051063.1:29592140-29639640 GCF_004664715.2 Peromyscus leucopus
GAATAATCAATCAAGAAATGTCTGTCATGTACTTCCTTTGTGAAAGGCAATGTTAGGTGCTGCGTGGTATCTACAGATGGATAGAATATGGTCCAACAGCCTGAAGAAGACCACACTCTATTTGCGGAGATGAGACATGAATACAAACAGAAGTTACCCAAATAAAGGAAGCCAATACTAAAGATTGTAGTTGTACAGACAGGAAAAAAAAAACCACACAAGTTTGAAAGCAACATACATCAGTGCAAGCTGGTGTTTTATTAGTTCTTGGTTGCAAGGAGACTTTGGCTAACTTTAGCCAAACTAGAGCTTACTGGGGGGGAAAGGCAACATCCTGAACTGAATTAAGGCAGTGGTGGCTAGAGAGATGGCACAGAGGTTCAGAGTCCTTACAGAGGACTCACATTCAGTTCCCAGCTGCCACATAGAGCAGTTCACAGATGCTTATAACTCCAGCTTCAGGGAACCCCACCCTCCCCGCCTGCACCTGCACGCATGTATACACACACATCGTAAATGAAAATAAAAGGGTCTTTTTAAGAAGGAGTTGAGCAGCAGAGCTTCAGAAAGCAGAGTAGCTCCAGACAGCCTCTTTTTGTGCTCACGTGATGGTGGGCATGGAGAATAAGGCCTGGGCTTGGTTGGGAGGCAGTGGGGAGTGAAATGGAGCAAGGAGAAAGATGTGAAATGCCCCCATCCTAAGCAGACAGAGGATGTACTTACTGTTCTTAGAGCCTGGGAAGAGATGCTCACGATGGTGGACCAGCTATAACTGATGCAGGGACCAGAGAGAGGCTTGTGTGTACCGGAGGGCAAAACTATATTACAGTGCCACCTCAGCCATAGTGAAGAATTCTCCAGAATCATCAAAGAGCACATGGGGATTTTAACTGCTTATGAGCCAAAAGCATCACTCTGAAACCGACTGTCTAGAAAGCTTTTCTGTGCCGAGACATCGGATTCAGCAATCAGTATGCAGGAAGAAACATTTGGCCTTCTGGCTTTATTGAGCACTATCGACAGGCCCAGGCATCCATGACAGCTAATCACAAAGTTCCAATTAGCTCTTGTCTCCTAATGCCCTTCCACTGGGATATTCTGTTCAAAGGAGGCCCCGTGTAGACTCTCACCAAAGGAGAGACCCAACAGAGGGAGCAGACATCCCCAACATTGCCAGAGGGTGATCAGAACACAAGCTAGTGTGAGTCTGGACACGGCACTGTGTTCTACGGAAGAGGAAACAAATCTCAAATCTTTAAAGTAATATTTTTAAAAGTCTAATGGACACGGGATGGGGAGTTAAGGAGTGGGCGCAGAAATGACAGTATCATACACAACACCCACAGATGGCTGTCTTCAGCTCAGCCGAGTAGGAGGCAGAGAAGTTGACAAGGACGCCCTGCGATCTTTCTAAGAGATTTCTTGTTACTAATAGACACGATGATTCTCCTGTCAGGAAGGAAGCCTTGTTCTCCCAAAGCTCAGATGCCCATGAAGAAACCCAGGAAGCCAAGCCCCGGAGGCTGCCCCAGTCTCCACCCACGTCGCTGGTCACAGCTTCATCCAGAATCATCCTATGGCCATTTGTTAGCAAGCCTCTTGTGCTCTGTTTTTTGTTTTGTTTTGTTTTGTTTTGTTTTGTTTTGTTTTGGAGCAGTCTGTCTTCATCTAACCCTCTCCACTACCAGGCTAGGTCAGGCCCTGTGGGAGAGACGCCAGGTGTGCAGCTCTGCCTGGAACAGTGGTGACTTGTCCTCTCGTTTGGTCACGAAGTGCAGGATGCCCATTGGGGCCACACAATGAAGACACATCCTTCAGAGCTTCTGGACCTTCCATCCTCCTCCACAGAACTCCTGTCAGAATCCTGATGGCTCCAGAACTCGGGGAAAATGAAGAGTGAGATTCCAGTCCCAGTGTCTTATGACCTTCGATACAGAGATACTCATGAATGGTGTCTAGTACCTTAAAAATCATGCTTCACACATATGTAGCCCTCTCCCACATTATCTCTGTGTGCTTTGTGAGGTCCTATGAGTGGCAGAAGCAGAAGTTATTACTGTAGTTTCATAGATTAGGAAATAAAGATTCAAAAAGATTGAGTGAAATTCCTCAGCTTATGTGGTTATTAAGTTGTGAGGCCAAGGCTCCCCCCTGACTCTCCATGCCCACTTCCGGTTCCACAGGAGCAGACGCCCCAAGAGCTGTGCAGGCTTCGGTTTGAGCCCCCATACACCTTCCTCTCATTGGGAGGATACACAGGGTTATAACGCTACCTTTCCTTAGCTCTACAATACCAGTAGGACAGTTTTTGTGACTTCATTGAGTAAAAGGGCATTTTAAATACTTGGTAAGGGTCAGATTTTCAGCACAGACATAAGTTATTTAAGCAAGAAATCTATTTACCTACCTAGATTTGATACAGAATCAACTCATCAATAGAGGATTCCCCATACCTCTATGAGATCACATGAACAATTCAATGAAATTATCTTAGTGTTGAACTGAAAATACTCTGTGTTCTCTGTTTTAAGTACTTGAGATATGTCATCTGTTATAAGGTCCTCTTGAACAGAATCTAATTTTTGGTAATATTTTCAGCAACATATAATATACAATGTAAATTGGTATAATCCTCTTAGGCAGCATTTGGGAAATTTATATTAAGAATCAGAAAAATGTTAATACTATTTGACTAAGTAATTCCACTGGTGGGAAATTATGTAAAATATCTAAGAATGCATACACCATCACACACTCACATATTTTTGCCACAGGAGTATTCAAAATAATATAGATAAGCATAATGCTTGCATTTTATCGATTTTCTCGGTGGCAGAAAACACAAACCTAACGATGGTCAGTAAAGGAAAATAGTAGAAAAGAGTTCGTGAGTGAATGGCACAAAGAGGAATCAGAGCTGAGGTCTGTCCAGCTCCAAGGTCCTTGGTACTGAGGCCTTATGACTTAACATGGGTCTTAACATGGCTTGTGGAGAGAATGTGACATGTACCCTGTAGTCTCAAGTTTGACCCCGGCTGGTGGCACGGTTTTGAAGGTTGTAGATCCTTGGAGGAGCAAGCTTCTCTGAACGGAGTAGTTCTTTGGAGGCAGGCCTTGAAGCTTTGCAGCCCGGTGCACGTCCTATGGTCCTCTCCGCTCTCAGCTTCCTGATGCTGTGTGGTGAGCAGTCTCACATTCCTACGGCCATCACTTGCTGACCCTACTCCATCATCAACTGTATCCTTAAGTTGCTGTTTCTCATACATTTAGTCACAGCAACAAGAAAACTAATGAATACACCCACCTTCTACCAACATGAGTACTGTGATACGGTGCTCAAGACCCTTTTATCTAGTGACCATGCATAACTGCTTGGTGTGAGTCCCCCTCTTGCCCCTGAGTAACTCAAAATGGGGAATGAATGCACTAGTAGCTCTATACAGACCCGTGAAAAAGAGGAAATGGTATTTCCCTACAAGCAACAGCTGTAGAGCAGATGTCCACCACCAGGCAGGTGGCCACATCCATTTTGATGTATCAATCAGACAATATTTTATGGTCATAAATATGACAAGTACAGATACTATACTAGAAGGATTGTTTTTGTCATTTTAAATAAAAAGGCAGGATAGAAAAAAGTTTTCTGAATATACACGGTGTGCTTAGGAAATTAAAAAAAAAAATGATATAGGGAAAGATGGAAGACAAGTCACCAAATCTGTATGAATAACTATGTTTCTGTCTGATCTATGCTTCCAGTAAGAGTTCTTTCCTTGCGGGCTGAAACCAGAGAGTGGTTCAGGAGTTGGCTCTGAGGATGCCCCAGTTACCACAAGATGTGGAGCCAGAGGAGGAGAGGACTGAGGATTAGACAGACACTTGTCATCTAGCCTGACATGTCAGATCCTAGGACTTGAACAAAATCAATGCCCAAAGTCAAGGGTTGAGAATAAATTGTAGAGGAGGAAGTTAGACAGTCGCTGCCTTTGATCTGAGCTTGGCCGGATTGTCCGAGGTCCCTCTTCATGGGGAACTTGGTCATAGAAAAGGCTTGAGAGAGAGAGCAGGGGAGAGGAAAATAGATCAGTTTCTATCAGTTTACATTTTCACATGATTCTGAGAGTGGAGAAGTGCGTGGCAGAGTGTGTGCTGTGTGTACACAGACCCTTGGTTCAGTCCCCAGCACCCCCTGGCCCCAAAGTACATGAATAAAGAGAACAAATAAAAACATATTGCAGTTTTAAAGTTTTAGTTCATTTTATGTGCTTTCTCCTTAAATGCCTGGTGCATAGTCAGAAAATCTTTATATTTGGAATGTGAGAAAAGTCTATTAAATTCAACTGCTGTCGATATATGGGAACTGTAAAAACGTTACTCGGTTGGTTTAGATATTACCCACCTTTCTCCAACTCCCAGAATGCAGTCTTTCTATTCTATAACTTAACGATCCAAGAGGAAATCTTGCTTATGCTCAGATGTAATATCTTCACGATTGGTTCCTTCCAGGTTCAGTAATCTTTTGTTTTTATAATTCTCCAAAGATTCAAGGATGAAAGCATTGTCTACAGCCTTCTTTAAAATTTCTACAGTGTTTCCCTTGACAATTTGAAGACAAGGAAACTGTGAATAAAAAATCACTTTACACCAAGAAAATGAACTCTTTGCAAAACAAAGTAAACTATATAGGACTATATGATTGTGTGTATGGTTAAGAACATAACACCCTTCTGAATCTCTATGCAGCTAAAGTAGACATTAGTCCTAGCTTCAGATTTTCCAGGAGGGAGGCAAAAAAAAAAGAACCCCCAAACAAAACAAAAACAAAAGAACTGACCCATGTAGAAAATACATGCATAATTATATACAGATTTTTGAGGAATTTGGAAAGAAAAATAAAAGTTTCATGACTGCTGACCATCACATTTTGAGGTTGACCTTTTTTTCTTTAAGGATTTATTTTATTTTAATTATGTGTGGGTATGTGAGCTTGAGTGTGGGTGCCGTCCCCGATGCCCTGGAACTGGAGTTACAGGCTGTGAGGCGCCTGCTGTGCCCGTTAGAACCTACTGCTGCAAGAGCAATATTCAGCCCTACCCCCAGCCGTCCCCCCAGACCCATCTATGCACCTTTTTTTAGAGCAAGAGAAGGAAAAAAATATTCTTCAGAAAAATTGCCAAGCCTGCTGTGAGAGAGAACTCTCACACTTCCAGAGGAAACGAGGAATTGGAAGTCAAATGAGCTTCCAAAGTCAGGTGGATCTTCCTTTAATATAAAACTGCATTCTCCATTCTCTGACATGTCTTTCAACCACAGTAGTTTCTCTTTTAACAAAATCCCTCGAGATATAAAGTGAGTATAAGGTCTCGGGTCCTGAGATGGAAGACAGTCCTACTGTGCACGAATCCTCGGCACGACCAGAACACCTCAGGAAGAGCCGCACACTGCGTCTCCAGTGTGCTTAGCTGTTCGTGATGGAGGCTTAGTCTTCAAATGCAGACTCAAAGGTTCCAGGAAAATTGTTAAATTAGAAGGGGGAAAAAGCTAGAAATAGTGAATACCATAATTCAGTAGTTACGTGATATGACTTGAATATGCAAATCCCATTGGATTTTCAATTCAGCTTTGATGCTAGCTGAGCATTTTTCTCCAAAGAGAATGGGAAAAATACAAGACAATCTTTTTTTTTTCACCTCCCCTCCACACAAAACTAGTCCACAGATCTGCATATAGAAGCACTAGCTTACACTAGTCTATTGGTTTTATTCTGTGATATCATAGGCTGACCTTGAACTCACTGTAGTTGAGGATGACCTTGAACTCTTCATCCTTCTGCTTTCTACCTCCTAAGTGCTGGTATTACAGGTGTGGACCACCATACCTGCTTTATCTGGTGCTGTGGACTGAACTCAGGGCTTTGAGCACCTTAGGCAAACAACCAATAATTGAACTGCGCTTATAACTTCGAATTGGATTTATTTTCCTTTTCTCTTTTCTTCTCCTTTCTATTTTCCCTCTGTCCCTTTTCTCTTCAGTGCCGGTGAGTTACTGTCAGCAGGGCAGGGGAAGCCACCAACCATCTCTTTGAAACAAACCAGGACATGCACACACACATTTTCAGGGTCCTCTTAGAAAATGAATTCCCTTATCACTTTGAGCTATAAACCATGGTCTAGGTTTAATAAATGCCTCACCCAAATAGCCTAAAGTTTAAGTATGTTTAAATGAAATAACACTACATTTCCAGTTTCAGAAGAACTGTATCTCTTCATGCTCCCAATCCTCTGGTCTGTGGCAAGGAAAATCCTGGAGTCCAGGAAGGAAAATCTGCTTTTCTTTTCTTTTTATTTCCCCTCTATCCCAGGGATTCTTTTCTTCCAACCTCTTACTGAAGGGTGAGGGAGGAAGGGAGGAAGAGAAAGAGACAGAGGAGAGAGAGAGAGAGAGAGAGAGAGAGAGAGAGAGAGAGAGAGAGAGAGAGAGAGAGAGAGAAAGAAGGAGGGGGAGGAGGAGGAGGAGGAGGAGGGGAGGAGGAGGAGAGAACAGAGTAGTTGTTAGACTTATCCTTGTGGAAAACAAGGTTCTTGGGTTTGGTTTTCTGTCAGAGTGGGCAGCCCAGTAAGAGCTGGATCATGTTTCCTGGCTCTTCCTCCCCTCTGCACGACCCGGATCATCAGACTGGGAATCAGCTCCCTCCTAAAGGATGGGTCACAGTCACCGTCTACGTCTGGAGCAAAAGACAGAAGCCACCTTAACCAAGTGTGCTTGCCAGGCCTCTTTGGGTTCTGGAGCACCCTTTTGGAAAAAAGAACTTGCCTCACTGAGCCGATTTCACTGTGTTCTTGTGTCCCTTCGTGGGATCCTGGTGTTGGTTTGTTTCTGACACCCTCAGTCACCATCACTGGGGATGCCGATGGCATCCTGCTCGTCTCTTTCCACAGCGACAGTTGAATTGAACAAACTGCAACTCATCAGGATAGGACTCCAGGGCCCTTTGCCTTCTTTCTCTTCCTCCTGTGCTGAGGGCACTGCCACCTCCTGTCTGCTGCTGTGTAAAACTGTATCCTGGGCTGGAGAGACAGCTCAGCTGAGGACCCAGGGATCTAACACCGTCTTCTGACCTCCTCAGATACCAGGCATGCACATGGCACATGCGTGTATGTAGCACGAATCTTAAAAGTTCTTATTAATAAAAACAAACTCGGGAGCCAGATATTGGGGTGAACGCTGAAAGACCAGAGAGACAGAACAAGCCACAGCCAACCTTACCTCATCAACTCCTCAGTTGATCTTGTTTCCTCAAACTGGAAGCCTCTGAGTCTTCATTTGAATGGATCTCAGCTGAACTGCTGCTAAAAGCCTAAAAGCTTAACAAACAGTTCCTGGTCCTCACACCGTATATGCCTTTCTACTTCCTACCATCACTTCCTGGGATTAAAGGCGCATTTCACCATGCCTGGCTGTTTCCATTGTGGCCTTGAACTCACAGAGATCAGAATGGATCTCTGCTTCTGGAATGCTAAGATTAAAGGTGTGTGCCACCATTTTCTGGCCTCTATGTCTATCTAGCGGCTATTCTGTTCTCTGACCCCAGGTAAGTTTATTAGGGTGCACAATATATTGGGGAACACAATATCACCTCACATGTATACATCCACGCAGGCAAAACACTCATATATATGAAACAAAATGAATAAATGCTTTCTAAAAAGCAAACAGAAAACTGTATCCTCTCCAGGGACCTCTTATACAAGATCAAAGTCAACACCTCTGTTCTTCATGTAAGCCGTCACAGACACCTCTATCAGAGCAGGTAATCTCCCAAGCTGGGAAGGAGAAACACATTAGGCTATTAGGATGGGCTTGGTGAGGTCCCTGTCCAACTTGCTTGAGGGCAATGGTAGGCCTTTCCTGCCTGTCCATGGGGATAGCATGGGATTCATTTACAGCATAGGAACACCACTCTACAAAACATTTACCTTCTGATTTCCAGCTCCCACTTACTCAGGGGTAAAGCACCTTGTAACTGATCTCCCTTGACCTCCTCCAACCCCACACAGAAGCTTCTTTTCAGTCCTGTATGGTAATCTGACATGCAATTCCGAGTGAATACTGTATTTTTAAAATGCTCTGTTATAATTTTTACTCCATCCTAATGTCTTATATTTATGTTCAGAAGAATATTCTAGCTGATCATGGTAGGACACACCTTTAATTCCAGCACTTGAGAGGCAGAGGCAGGTAGCTCTCTATGAATTTGAAGCCAGCCTGGTCTACAGAGTGAGTTCCAAGTCAACCAAGGCTACATAGGGAGACCCAGTCTTGAATAAATTAATTAATTAATTAAATTGAATTTAAATTTAAAAAGTTATCATTCAGCCCCAGCCCACAGAATACAAATGTCTTTCAGGTGTATAATGCTCCATATTTTAATAAACATTATAGTCAGAATAACCCTAAGGTAACACAAGTGTGAGCGTGAAAGTTCAATAGTGGAAAATAAAGCCATCAGAAAGGCAGTGCCGACGTGGTACCCGGTGCTGCTTCAGCTCCCGGGTCAGTCCACAGCAAAGGCCTGACGCGGAGGCCGCATTATCCGCAGAAGTTGTTTACTTTTTATCACGCAGCCTTTGTTTTCCTGCCTGTTCATTTTCTTAGCTCCAGTCAGTCCTCCCTGGCTCCTTCCTAGAGACTGCCTCGTCGTTACGCGGGCTCCCTTTCACACCGTACCAAGGCCAGAGCAAACTGTTCCAAGCACAATGCAACAGCCTGTTTCTTTTGAAGCAAATAAAATAGGACCATCGTCTTCAATCTCTTTTTGTTTTTAATTTTGTTTGAAAAGTGACAGGAAAAGAATGAGGCTAAAGAGAGAAGCCTGAAGACACATTTTCTCTAGCAGACTGAACGGCAGCGCTACATTAACAATGCATTTCCTGATGGGGCAGCAGCGAATTCTTTTGTTTACTAAAATACCTCAATCAATTTCTGTTTTAATGACTTTCATCGCCACTGCCTACAGGGTGCTGCTGAAGGACATGTTCGCCCTGAATCTTATCTCTCCTCGTGTTCTTTATTGTTCAGAACAAGCACACACCACAGTCATGTGATATTCCTTGTTAGCTGTAACTGAAGCTTAACGGATATAATTAATGGATTATTCCAACCCTCTCTTTAGTTCCACAGTTCCTTTTCTTCTTAAAGAGATGAATTCTAATAAGGGCTTTATCAGATTCTAAATACAGTAGAGACATATTAGAAGAATGAAAACCCCCTCATGACTTACCATGCGGCTTATTGTAGTAATGAAGTAAATGCCCTTCTAGAGGGATAGCGTTAGAGTTTAGCCCTCCCCACTAACCCTTTGCTGGAGATGAGAAACCTGGTTCCAATGTCTTACCAAGCCCCTTACTCACTGTGTGTGACTGGCAAATGATTTACCCCTCTGATTTGTGCCAAATGAAGAATTACCTCATCAAGCAACTGTCTAGTGAGATAATTTAAGTCAGCCACGATTCTCAGAACTTCACCTTTGGCCACTACACTGTGTTCCTTGCATTTATTCCTGGAGAATTCAAGAGACACCAGGCCGTGGCTGTGGCTCAGTTGGCACAGTTCTTGCCTAGCTTGCCACGAAGCCCGAGTTCAGTCCTCATTATGCATACAGAGCACAGTCTATCTACAACCCAGAAGGCGTGGAAAGGAGCGGGATTTCAAGGTTACCCTCAGCTACATTGCCGGTTTGAGGCTAGCCTGGATTAATGACAATCTGTCTCAAAAAAAAAAATAATAATAATTAGAATGCATGGTATAATTTTGGGTCATTTCCAGTTTATTTTGTTACAAGTTTCCAGGGTTTCTGTGATTAATGAGAATTACTATTAGAATAAGAGAAAATGTTACTTTAAAAGAGAACAACAAAAAAGAAAAATTAATATTAACTAAAATACATTTAGGATCTTACATATCCCAAATCTTCATACATTTATCTGTAGCAGGAATCTTAAAAGTTCTTATTAATAAAATCAAACCTGTGAGCCAGGTATTGGAGTGAAGCTGGAAGATCAGAGATACAGAACAAGCCACAGCTACCTCACCTAGCCGGATCCTTAGCTGATCCTGTTTCCTCAGACTGGAGGCCTCTGAGTCCTCATCCCAATGGCTCTCAGCTGAACTGTGCTGCTTGAAAGCCTGAATGCTTAACCAGCCAAATGCTTCTAGTTTCTGGTCCTCACGCCTTATATACCTTTCTGCTTTCTACCATCACTCCCTGGGATTAAAGGCGTGATGAGTCACCATGCCTGTCTGTATCCTTGAACACATGGATTTCTGCCTCTGGAATGCTAGGATTAAAGGCGTGTGCTACCACTGCCTATCCTTTATGTTTAATATTGTGGCTGTTCTGTCTCTGACCCCAGATAAGTTTATTAGCATGCACAATATTTGAGGGAATAAAATACCACATTTATCTGTTTAAAAAAATGGAATATAGAGCTAATCATGGTACATTAATGAAACCTAATCAGGAGGCAGAATATAATGCTGCATTGGGTTTTTAACAACATTTATGGAGCATTTATATGTGGGAAGAACACATGTGCAAAAAATAATTTTAAAGACAAATCATGTGCTATCCTGGTTCATGTAAGTCAGTTGTTCTTAACCTTCCTAATGCTGGGCCCTTTGTTACAGTTCCTCATGCTGTCGTGATCCCAGAACATAAAATTACTTTTGGTGCTACTTCCTAATTTTGCTACAGTTACAAATCATAATGTAAATATCTGTGTTTTCCAGTGGCCCTAGGCGACTCCTGTGAAAGGGTCATTTGACCCCAAAGGGGTCATGACCCACAGGTTGAGAATCACTGATGTAAGTCAACACTCAAGAGTGCAGCAGACGGTTATCATAAAACCGCAGTATCATTCGCCAGCATTTACCGGGCTCCAGGCATTAGAGCTTAAACAGGGTGAGCTTAGGGCACAGTGGAGGCATGGATGCTTAAACAGGACTAGTGTGGGGACAGGCAGCTCAGAACCAGAGACACTTGCTCTCTCTGACCGAGATCGGAGCCCTGAAATTATGCTAAGAGGCTTCCATTCTAAGACAGCCTGAGCTCTTAGACAACTTATCCACCTTATGTCGCTGTTTTCTGAGTTGAGAACTGAAGAATTTGGATTTTCAGTTTTATATTTGTATTTTGGAGGTTTTTGAGTTATGGTCTCATGTAGTGGGTAGCCATTCCAGCTTGGATCTGGAAGTTCCAACCCCCATTGAGACTCTGGCAACTGTCACGCCTACGAGGGGGGGCGAGGGGAGGCGCCGGGGACCCGAGAGCTGGATGGGCCAGCGCTCGCTCTGGGCGCTCTCTCGGTGCCGGGACGCTGACCAGTGCAGATTGACTGTGTAGAGCTCCGGAGAACACCGCTGGACTGCATTACACCTTCCCCAGACCCTGCGACCTACCCATTACTTAATTTGTGAGTTACGCCATTAAATAAATATCCTTTTAACTACGTGGAGTGGCCAAAATAATTTCTCCAATAGTCTCATGTAGCCCAGGCTGGCCTTGAACTCCATCCTAGTTTTTCTTCCCATTGCTGTGATAAAATACCCTGATCAGTGCCGGCTGTTTTTATGCCAACTTGACACAAGCTATTATCATCTGAGGAGAGAAAGCCTCTGTAAGATTGGTCTGTAGGCAAGCCTGCAGGACATTTTCTTAATTAATGATTTAGGATGGCCCAGCCAATGGTGGGTGGGGCCATCTCTGAGCTGGTGGTCCTGGGTTCTATAAGAAAGCAGGCTGAGCAAGCCATGAAGAGCAAGCCAGTAAGCAGCTCCCGCCATGGCCTCATCATCAGGCCCTGCCTCCAGGTTCCTATCTGCTTGAGTTTTGAGTTCCTTCACTACCTGCTTTCCATGATAAGTGTGATGTGGAACTGAGTGAAATAAACGGTTTCTTCTCCAAATTGCTTCTGGTCATCGTGTTTCATACACAATAGCAAGTCTAATTAAGACAGAGATTGGTTCAGGAATAGGGTATTGTTGTGACAGCCCTGACCACTTGGGGAGTGGGCATTGCAGAAGGATTTTGAAACTTTGGGTTAGAAAAACCATTGATTGTTCAAAGCTTGGTGAGTGTTCTGTGGGAGCTTGAAAGATAAGAGTGTGGAGAGAAAGGCAGTCGATGGAGGCCTGGCTTGTGAAGCTCCAGAGGGAAGTTTGAGAGTCACATAATGACTGCATTGGGGACGTCGCATATCTGGGATTCTGCTTAGGCGGAGCTGAAGAATCGGCTATGATTAGTGAGATATCTCACATAACTGAAACCTTCGCATTGCTGGGACAATGAGAACATATTAGCTTGTGTGTGTGTGTGTGTGTGTGTGTGTGTGTGTGTGTGTGTGTGTGTTGTGTCATATGTACATGTTCATGTGGGTGTGCAAACATGTGCAAGCAGGTACGTATGCAAATGTGTCTAGGCCAGGCAGGAGTTGGGTATCTTCTTGCTCTCCACTTAATTTTTTGAGACAGGATTTCCTAGAGCTTATTGATTCTGCAAGTCTGGCTGCCCAGCCAGCTCCTTGGATTCCACCTAGCTTCCCCAATCCCAGTGCTGGGGGTCCAGGCACATGCTGCTGCATCTCACCTTTGCGTGTAAAGGTGCCGGGGATTCCAACTCAGGTCTACAGACTTGCACTGTGGGCTCTTTACCAACTGAGCCATCTGCCAAGTCCGTGGCTACTGGACTTTCTAACTTATTTGTGTGGCCTCCCTGATCATTCACTACTATTGATGCTCTATATAATTAAGTCTTGTCTTATACTTCTTCTATTCCAGTCTCTTCATGTCTTTTAAACTATCCAAGAACCCAATTTGCAGATAGGAAATTTAGCATTTGACCTGGGTATGCACAATAAAGCGAATTTGGCTCAGAAATTCCACTTACTTATAATTTCTCCTCAAATATTACTGATTAAATGCTAGTTGTAGCAGAAAGCAGATATAAAAGCCTGTTAAATTAGGGTTTTTATAATTAACCCATTTGAGCTTTCTTTCTAAGTCAGAGACATGCAGGAAGTTCATACTTTTTTTTTAGTCTGTGATTTTTTTTCCAGTTTCTGTAAATCTTGCACATTAACCTTGAAGCCACACAAATTTTTTTCTGAAATTCTTTGAGTTCTTTAAATAAATCCGGGGGTTGGATGGGGCTGACTGTCATCAGCCCCCCATTTTCAGCAGAGGAAGCTCACTCCCCTTTCTTTGTGAAAGGCACCGTCATTGGATCCATTCAAAGGGACAAAGCATGCAGCCATTTAACAATCCGCTCAGGACAAACACACGTTATATTTACGAGAAGCCATCTTCTTGTTATTTATTAAAACACACGTGAAATTAATGTTTTAATCTATTCACTATTTAATTAAAATATTTTTTATGGAGCTCCTGGTATGTGAAAGGCAAAACATTATTTTTAAAAATGCCCTAAGCTTTCATGTGAATTTATTCTTTTCCTTTGACATTAATATGATTCAGCCCTTTAAAAATTCTCTGCAGACTGCTGGGGGCTAGATGAATCCTGGTGCTGAAAGGGCAGTCACAGACTAGGGTGGAAACACCAGGAGGAAGCTGGAGCACGCTTTAGCACTGCTGATGTTTCCAGCCAGGCGATTCTTTGTAGGCACTGTCCCGAGCTCTGAGGAGGGCTAGTAGCATCCCCAGTCCTGCCCATTGGGCACCGGCAGTGCTTTATCCTTCTCTTCCCCAAGTGTAACTTAGCTAACGGGAGTCAAGTTTGCCCTTCTTAAGCCCACTGAGCTAAGATGATTCTCAATGTATCAATCTCCACTCAGAGTATATTCCTGGGCCAGTGAGATAAAGACACATGCTGCCAAACCTGACAACCTGAGTTCAATTCCCGGAATCACATGTGGGTGGCGAAAACCAACTCTTCAGACCTCCACCTGCTCAGTGTGGTGGATACGATACTGCCATGCAAGCTCAAGCATGTGTGTGTGACGAATGTGCGTGCTTGTGTGTACACACACACACACACACACACACACACACACACACACCACAAATGAAAGAAATGTTTTTTAAAAATGTATACCTGTTGCTTCCCATAGATGATAATAAACTCATGTAATCTGTGTAGTGAGACTTCACATAAAACAAATTCTATTTCTGTTTTCACCACCAGAAATAATAATATCAGGTGATTTCTTTCCAAAAAAGAGTGAAGACATGGCTTTTGGCCTACAGTTAGTGTTAGAATTTAGTTTTCCTAAACAGGTGTAAATGTGTAGCAGTAACACTGGTGTCTGGTACAGTCACCCTTGCCTTCTCAGGTGACAGAGATGTTGGTAACTCGGTCCTGAGACTGAACCGCACATCAGGTTCCATAGTCTCTCTCTTCCAGTTTCCAGATTGCCAACTTCTCATTGCAGAAAGAGCAGAGAACACTCATTGTTCTCCATATGAGGCACCAATCCCATTCAGAATCTATCCTCATGACCTAGTTACCACCTAAGGTTCCACTTCCTAACATTATCTCACTGAGCAAATACATTATGATATTTGAATAAGGAGTTAGGACACAAATATTTATTCCATATATCTTTCATGACTAACACAAAGAAGCCACCACAAGAACCAGGAACTTAAAAGCACCAGGGCACTGGGAGTCCCGAAGTCCACATGTTCTGTAATTAGCAGAGCTGTGAAAAGGAACCTCCAGTCCTGACTCTGCAGTGTATACATTATCTAGTAATTTGGTTAAATTGCAGCTCTCTAGGCCCCACCGGTAAAGAGTTTGACTTAGGAGGTCTGGAGAAGGCATAAACATTTGCCTTTTAAAGATAGACCCAAATGATTCTCGTGTAAGTGGCTGAAAACTTTGAAAATGTCTCCCTGAGTGTGAGGGTGTAGTGTAGTGGTGGAATGGGGCTCTGAGTAGGCTCTCCAGCACTGGGAAAAAGACTAAACAAACCCAAACCCTCTCTTGAAGATGAAGAACAGCTGCTGAACCTTAACACAGCTGTAGGCACTGGGGAGTCACCAAAGGGTAAGACTATGAAGATGTTACGAGAGTACAGCCAGCCTCAGTTATGCCGTAAGGGGAGACTCTCTGGAAGGACATGTCCATTTCAGAGGGGCGAGTGTGCAGAGCCTTGCCCAATGACTCACTGTGTCTTCCTGGAGACAGTGTGGAAATGACTGTGTAGTGTCACGTTAGCCCAATGTCAGTAAACTAGCTCCTTTTGTATTGCCCTGGGGAAATGCCCCGGGACAACTCTCCTCATCATAAATTTCTAGAGATCCCGATGATATATAGATGAGTGTGAGCTTGGGTGACATGAATCCTTCCCAGAAATATAGCTCTATTTAGCATGCCGGCAAACCTAGGCTGCCCCGTCTAGAATCAGAACAGTGAAAAGTTAACAACTACGAAACTAGTGGTTTGTTGGTAACATTTTAGCAGACAGCAGGGAAGGGGGAGGAAGTACCTACATTTGTCTTTGACCAATCTTCGTGAGATGGATACCTGAGCTCACATGCCAATGGCAAGCATCTGGACAGCAGGCAATGTGCCGCTGTGGGCTTAGATCAGGTCGGCTGTATTGCTCACTCCAAACTTAAAACCATTAACATGGTCTTATCAACCCTTTACAGGTGTGCAGCCCTTGTGCAGAGCAGAAATAGCCTTCAGCATTCAATTTTAACTGATTTTTACAACTACATCATGAGCTAAGTAGAAAAGATGCTGTTCTCTTATATATGAAGAAACGCTCAACTACTAACCTATGGTTAAACAGCTGGTACATGGCAGATCGGAGAGATGGGGCAACTGCAGTGGCCAGATGTCAGATGGGAGGCCAGACACATGAGTGCCTTGTCTAATCTAGAAAGCAGTCTTATGAAGTAGACCTTACTGGCTTACTTTGTGTGCTTGTATGTGAATGTGCATGTCTCTGTGTGTGGATGTAGAGGTCACAGGTCAACCTTGTGCGTTGTTCCTCAGGATACTGCCCACGTTGTCCTGGAACTCAGCCAGCCTGGCTGGCAGGCCAGTGATTCCCCAGGATGTCTGTCTGTCTGCACCTCCCAAGCACCGGGATTACAAGTGCACACCACTATACCCAGCATTTTGACATGGCTTCTGGGGATCAGATTCAGGTCCTCATGATTGCAGAGCAAGCTTTTTATGGACTGAGCCATTTACCTAGCCAACTGGGTCGCTTTTAAGCACCAGGAAACTGAACTAGTGGCTTACTCAGACTCCTTGAGAAGTCTGCCCGGAGTTGGGATCAGCTACACAACGTTTCTTAAACTCCAAAGCCCACCACAAACTGGGGAAAACCTTCTAAAACACAGATTTCTGGGACTCTAGGGATGTGGATTTGTTAGTTTATGGTCAGGCCCAATATTTTCACGCAGAACACTGATCCGAACATCACACTTTGACTAGTGTTGAGTGGCACTGTGCGGCCTGTCACTGTTTCCTGGGAGCCAGGTGTTCCGGCCTATTTCTGTACCCTGTCCACACACCCTGCAATAGTTTATTCTAGCCTGCTAACTAGCCAGAAACAGGTAACATGTGCTCATTTCTAAATATACATATTGTGTTTTAATAAATTGATATTATGGATGATGGTTCTCAGCCTCAGTATGGATTGGTATTATAAAGAAAATTTAGTTGTTATGAAAAGACCATTAGATGAAATCTTTTAGATACTTCTCATTGACATTACTATTGAAGCTCTAGTCAGTCCTAGAAATAAACATTTTAAGTCAAGTTTTGTTGTCATGTAGTCCATGTGGCAAAAAAAAAAAAAATGTATGAATGTGTTGTTAACCTAGAATCACAAGTCACAAACTACATGATTTTCAAATTTTAGTCTCGCTTCAGAGAAAATTGACATCTTGCTCATCTGACACATGCATTTAGAAGCACAGAATCCAAGCAATACTTAACTATAACGCTAATTATAGTATTCAGAAGACATCTTGCCATGAGGCTCTTGGATAACTACAGTCATGTGATCTTTTTTTCTCAGGGTGGGCTCAAGATGGAGGTAGAACTGTCACAAGCCGGTCATTCTGCTCTCAGACCTTAGGCTTCTTGGTGAAGGTCATTGGTGGCCTTAACGGCAGCAAGGGATCCTAGCTCAGGACAAAACCACGCATACACAACCACCGTTCAGTTTAACAGATTCAAGTGCTCTGTAGGTGAGGGTCAGGGCGATTGCTTGCCAACACCTTAGGTAAACGTGGGAACACAAAAGAGTGTAGCTAAAGGGTTTCACTTACTCATTCCCCTCTACTTCCTAGTTACAATGGAAAATTATGAGTCAGCATTTATTCATTATGGTTTACCTTGTCTGACCTAGAGATTCTTCTATAGCTCCTGAAAAATGATGTTTTATTAAAGTAGCTTTGGTTCAGTGTATCATATCTACACACTAACAATTATAGGCAATTCGTTTTTAAATAATAAGGGCCTCACGAGTGCTTTCCCAATTAAAAATGATATTTAATTATGTTCAGTTGCAGCATGGGATTGGAGGACACTCTTTGACCCAGCTTCACTCTCTCTCCCTTTGCTTCCTTTAAAAACACCAAGCAGTCCTGGTGAGCATTTGTACACCAGCTCACTATTTCTCCTCCAGCGTTTATTTCATGGATGACTGAAGACAGTAGGGCTCATTGTATTTCCGGTGCTCTACCTCATCCAAATGATGAGTGGTTTTCTCAGGTGAAGAACTTGGAGTATTTTTTTTTTTTTTATTGTTCATCTCCACTGTGACTAGAATGCTGGAGCAGCATTTGGGAACTTCCCAAGTCCAGGTCTCACATTGCTAGGAAGCCCTGACTCTACTCACTGGGAGCTCGTGATTGTCTTGGACTCTTCAGTAAGATTAGAGGCATGTCCACGGGAGAAACAGAGTCTGAATTTGGGAACAGGAGGCTGAATTCTCAAGTTTATATATCTGGAAAATATATATATTTGAAACAGGATCTCACTCTGTCGGCCAGCCTAGCCTCAAATTTGTGATAATTTTCCTGCCCCAAGCCAGGCAGGGAATACCACGGACTGGCTTGACTGTTGTTTTGACAAGCACCCCGCCATGTTGATCTAGCTTTCTATGATTTCCCACTGTAGTGAACACCCCAGGAATAGTTAGGCTTTATAGTAACACGTAAGATTTGGAGGGACTCGACAAGGGTCACTAGTCCAGTATTTGCTCACTGACTTTTGCCTGGTGCCTGCCGCTTTCTGATAACCTGTTACGACCGGCACAGGGAGAGATCGCAAGAGATGCTCCTCTGTTGCCCTCAGCTGCTTCAGGAGTGGGACCATGACGGCCCTTCCCTCACAGCAGCAAGAATGAATCAGTTTGGCAAGAGGATGTTCTTCTGTGTCTAGATAAATGCCTCAACTCCAGCCTGCAACAAGTCATTCTGAACCTCTGCCAGGCCATCACTGCAGAGCAGTTAGCAAAGGGGCAGAGCAGCCGACTGCAGGCTTTATATTTGGTTTCATAATCCAAGCATCCGCCGGAAGATGCAGCTCCATCATATTCCCTCACTGTGGATTATTGCTACCAGCACCTAATTGTAGCTAGAGTTTTCCTTCCTGGCCCACAGTCAGGACAAATCTCTGTCACCCACCAGTCCCACAGCTGCTCAGACCCAACCAAGTAAACACAGAGACTTATATTGCATACAAACTGTCTGGCTGTGGCAGGCTTCTTGGTAACTGTTCTTATAGCTTAAATTAATCCATTTCCATAAATCTATACCTTGCCACAGGGCTTGTGGCTTACCAGTATTTTACATCTTCCTTGTCCTGGCAGCGGCTCCAGGCAGTCTCCTTCTGCCTTCCTATTCTTTTATTTCTCTTCTCTGTTAGTCCCACCTATACTTCCTGCCTAGCCATTGGTCAGTCAGTGTTTTATTTATTGACCAATCAGAGCAACTTGACATTCAGACCATTCCCCAGCACAGCCAAGTGCAGACCATCTCAGACACCTGCACTCAGGACCGTGGTCCTCATCATCCTCTATGCGGACCTGCTGAGTAAAGCCATGAGGAAACCGAGAACGGGCTCCCACAGGACATACAGAACATCCCACAGCACCTAATCCTTTTAGGACAGCACGGGCATCCCCCTGGGGCGAGGGAAGGCCGTGAAAGGCTGCGGAGTGGCCACACCTGGGAAGAACCTTCTACTTGATCTGGGTTAGAGGACTGCTTCCACCGGACCTTCCCCTGTGTGGAGACGCAGGCTTGAAAACATCGCCTGTGACGAAGAGCCAGGCTAGTCAGTGCTGTTTCCATCAGAACCCACAGTTCCTTCTCAGGAGTAAAGAAGCTTGCTGACAATGAACTGGAGAGAGAGAGAGAGAGAGAGAGAGAGAGAGAGAGAGAGAGAGAGAGAGAGAGAGAGAGAGCATGCGCATGCTCATGTGTGTAGACACAAAGAGGCAGAGGAGACAGAGATGATGACAGAAACAGGCAGGTGGGAGTGAGGAGGAATTGAATAAATGAATATTCTCTCTAATGGATATAGAAAATGTGTTCTCCCACAGCCAGTTCACAGCTAAGCAGCACATTGGAGAGGTCTGACTTCATGGCCATTTTCCTCAGTGAGAGTTCATCCTCTCAGTCTGCCCAGCAGTTACTTGAGAGCATTTCCCAAACAGGATGATGTAGCACACTAAGTGGCCCTAGGGACTGCTTCCTTCAACCTTAAATCAAAAGCTGTTAGTAGTCTGATGGCTGCTTGGCAATCTTCGTGGGGAGTTCACAGCAGCAGCTCCCACACCCCACCCTTGACAGCTTCTGTGGACTGACCGAGTCAGCTGGAGTTGCCGCTTTGGTGCTATGGGCATCAAAGGCAAATGGACCTGAGGTGAAGCCGACCTGAGGTGAATCTTACTCTTCAGACTCACACCTTCTGTGTCCTCAGCAAGTCTGAGCAGGAGCTGTGGCTTAACACACCCAAGCCAGGAAAGTGGGTCAGAGGAGATGAATATCTGCTCAGTTACGTGAGACTCCCAAATCTCTATTTCAAATCACTCAGATACGCCAGGGAGAGTAGGTGTAAATGTTCTTGCTCTCCTCATACCAAAATACAATTAAAAGACATTCATAAGTTCAAGATGAGCCAAAAAATTTCACAGTTATCTAAAGAAATACACCCAACAGACATTGAGTAATGGAGCCAGTGACGTGGCTATGATCCCTCGGCCCTGCTGCTTTGGGGCCGTTGGAGACAAGACAGCAACGGTAGGTAGGAAAGGACTGTAGAGGAAGTCGCAGTTGGGGTGTAACCTCTTCCTGGGAGGCCCAACCTCAAGATACTACCAGCTGTCAATAGCAGTTTGGTATTAAAGCACTTCCCATCTGAATGTCAAAGGTGCAAATGTTGTTGGATGCCCATGCGTAGCAAACCTGGTCTCCAGAAGCAGGTAGAGGCCATCCCTGGGGGGGGGGCAATGGGTCATCATACAAGGATTGTGTTCAGGGGCATGTTAATTATTTATCTTACCTCCCTTACAAAACACCTGGCAGAAACAACTCGGGGAGGGAGAACTTTGTCTTCCAGTACCAGCCATCAAGGCAGGGAAGGCAAGCTCACACTGGGCAGCAGGAGCAGGTAACTAGGATGTCTTATGCGGAAGGGACCGGGAAGCAGAAAAGGCTTAGCCATTGGCAGGACTAGGCTCTAACTCTTAAGTCACTTGTTGACTTGATTGCTGGAGTCAGCTGAGAGACACAGCTCTGGGTGGTTTTGTGAATCTGTTCCAGGAAGGAGTGACCAGTGTGGGAGCAGAGTGGCAGTCCCTTCCAGTGACAGCCCAGACGGGGAAATCCAGTGCGTCTTGCCGTCCCGCTAAGACCCTTGCTGGCGGATGGTCTCTCTTGCTGGTGCTTTGGCTACCACCATATTTTACTATCCCAGGATCCGGTTTCTTTGGTTGGATCCTGTTTCCTTGCTTCCACCAAGGACTGAAGACCAGCAGCCCCCAGATTCCCCCAGGCCTTTAGTGCCAAGTTGGCACTGCTGGGCTCTCTTCCTCACAGACGGAACAATTACAGGGTTTCCAGCTTCTCCTGTGGGCAGCCATCTCTGGGTTGCCCAGCCATTTCATGTAAGCCAAGTCTAATAAATGCCCTTTTACTACACGTTCATTCTGTTGGTCTGTTCCTCTAGAGGACCCTGACTGATTCGCTCACTGATTCATTTCTTCAGGCTTACCCCTCCCACAGGCTCCCCAGTTTCCTAAATCAGCAACATCGCTGAGGAACACAGACCGAGGGGAGACATTGCACATCTAAACCATAGCGTTTGTGGAATGGTAGGAGAATTTGTCTTCACGAAGATCAGGATTTAGATGTGGGCAAGGCAGATTTCCTGCTGTATTATTGAAGTAGAACAATTTTTCATTACAAATGATAACTATTTCTTCTTATGCTGATAAAATCCCGCTGAAAGCCAACAGAGCATACATTATCCTTCCAGCGATTGCTTACGCATTTGGACTATGGCAACAGTTACGAAATGCACAAGGCTGCTCGTCCACTCATCTGAAGACAGAAGTGTGTGATTACTCTGTGTGCTGGAACCCTTTGTAGCCTGGGAGCCATTTTAATTTTGCTAGTGTTAGACTTTGCTGTTTAAGAGAGCTGGGTTGAAAAGAGCTGATGTTTGGAAGCCCCTTCCTTCCCCCAAGCATTGAAGCACAGCAGGCAGAGCCATTTCTCTCTGGAAACTGCAGAGCATCCAACACTGATCAATATGTTTGCACAGTGGCCGAAGTCCAGCTCTGCTTCTTATGGCTATGAATCATCCAGAAGACCAGGCATTTAGTTTTGACACCTTGTTCCCTAAGTGCAAATGTTTATGTTTTTTTCTTATTTACAGAACCACAGAAATGGGATTCATTTCATAACAAAATACTATTTTAAGATACATTATTTCCTGAAAATTAAGAGTCAGAGATGGAAGCTGCCGCATGTGTCCAGTGTACCCACATCTGAGTGTGATCGTGCAGACTACAACTAAAGTGACCTGTGGTCCCAGAAAAAGAACTTTGGCCCAAACCTTGGAAGTTCTTTCTCTAGTGTTCAATATGCCAAGCAAACACTGGGTACAGCCAGATCCAGCCCTGTGTGATTTGGTTCCTCAAAGGGTGGTCCTTAGGTCACCTGTACCAGAATCACGTAGGTAGGAGGTAAGGGCTTCCCCAAGGGGACGATTCCTGGACTCTGGTACACTCCACTACGTGTGTCTCTGAGAATGGAGTCTGCTGTTTGCTCTCTTACATCAGTTATTCATATTGGCTTTTAAAGGCATGTTGAAGTTTCAAAACCATTTGCATCATGTTTCTTAGATTTTTGTGTATTTTCAGTCCACAAATGAAAACAATTGGCATATACTACAGGTATTCCAAATACTCCCCATTCATGTTTTCTCCTCATTTGATTCTCACAATAACTTTATGAAGTGAGCACTGCTTCCTTTTTAGGGAAGATTGAGCAAAACAGAAGTTAACTGGCCCAACATCATACAACAGGGACTCAAATGCAGGAAAGTCTGGCTTGAGAGGCAATACTCTCAGTCCTCCACCAAACTATTTTATATCAGCTTCTAATGTGGCTCTGACTTCTCTGCTCTGTTCATCTAACCAACACTTCATCTCTGGCGACTAACTGTTCATGCCTGACTCTGTGACGCCTTCCTCTGCCCCCTGAATAGAGAGCCCTTTTCCACATAGATAAGAGAGGATCTGGAGAATCAGAGAGCGACAGCACAGAGACAGGATGGCTGGGCATAGAAAAGGAACCAGAGGAGGCCGTCGAAAGAGGTCCCGAGGTCGGCTGCAGCGGCTGCCACTCTCGGTTCCGAGGTCGATGAAAACAGCCAGACCCCACCAGGTTCAGTGTCACCAAATGTGGCTGGCAACCAAACCATGAAATTCATTGCCAGGTTTCCTAGACATGAGGTGAAATTTCCCCCAATTTGCTAACTAGAGCGGATCAGAGTAAAAGCTGCTCACTGAAGGGTGGTGGCCCCAGTCAACATGCTAGTGACTTTCCGACTGTTGTTCATCATGTCTCAAATGCTCAGGATAGCCTAAGATTGACAGCTTTTGTTGAATAAATGAATGAATTTTGAACGACAGCATGTTGTTTTCTGGACTGTCTTCAGTAGAAACATTAGAGGCAAAGCAATAGGCTTCCCCACCTTATCCATACTGGTAGTCCTGCTTTGCTACAAAGGGTGACTACCTTTCCTGCACAATTGGACATACCAGCTGACATGACAGTGTCTCTATATATGTAATGCAAAGGAGTCTACATGAATTGCCAGATCCATCCCAGAACAATGCTGGGAATGTGTTATCATCCTCCTGGTATATGCAGAGCCAGTAGACATTCGAGGTTAACATCCTGCCCAAGGTCGCTGTGCACAGCCACCCTGAGAAGCGTACTTCTTAAAGTGAGTGCTGGCCTTGAGCCATCCCATGATTCTTCCCGCTTTCTTTGGCACTCGATGCCATTTGCAGGCTCTGGTCACTTACACGTCCCCTGGTATCTGATTCTCTTCCAGTGCCCACCAAGTACGGTTTCCAGTGCGGCAATTACTCCATCGGCCTCTCCAAGCAGGAAGATTTGAAAGGAGGGCTGCTATTTTCCAAGAGTGCAATTATTTATGTGCACAAATAATTGTGCATATAATTGGCTAATGGAAAGTGCAATCGGCCACATGTGGGCATAATTAGCCACTTGCCCCTCGTTCTGAGGGTATAATTATCAAAGTGGGCAATTTTATATCTGCAGATAATTGTACATGCAAGAGAGTCAGCTAGGAAATTCGGTCCTTAATTACTTTTCATGTCCTTGTGACCAGAGGAGCATCATAAAGTAAAGGTAGCAGTCACGTTTAGGATGAACCATCCACTCCAGCCGTAGAGAGGATGTATTGAGAAGAACCTGGATCTTGTAAATGAAGTTGCTCAGTCCTTGCCAGGAAAGCCCCAGCATCCAATTACCCTGGACGCTGCAGTGAAACCCCCTAGTGGTCAGCCATCTGCCTTGGCAGACAATGAGGCTCCATTTTGCTCCTTCCCCGTTCAGGCATCGTTTTTGCTTTAGCTGTTTTAACATTTTCCCCACTTTGTGGTTTTATAATCTGAGAAATGCCAGTTGGTTTGGCACAGTAAGTGATCTGTTCATTGCTGGAAGTGGGTCACTTAAAATGCCTTAACAATACCTTTAACTAGTCATTCATCCAGGATGTACATAGAATAATCAAGTGAGAACATGCGCATCTCTCTGGTTTCCTAAGACCTTAGATGGCAGAGATTTCACAGTCTCTGCTGAGCTCCCTGCATTCTGGTCGAAACAGCTCTGTGAAACTTTTCCCACTCTCCCACTCAATCACACAAAAATACACTTGCTAACAGCAGAGCCTAAAAATACAAGTCACATGCAAGCTCAAGGGAGGTTTAGAAAAAAAACATGAATTGACTCTTTAGGAATATGCAGGCTGGATACATTTTTTAAAGAGGAACTATAACTCTCTGATTACAGTCTCCTCCATCTCCATCAGACTATTATCTTCTGGAGGGGACCGTGTAGTGACGTCATTGGGGGCTGAGTCTTCTGATGTTAGAAAGGGCTATGTGCCATGCTGTGTAACTGTAGATAAATTACTTAAACATTTAGCCAGATTTTTTTCATCTAAACAGAATGCAACAAAGCACTGAAGCCAATATTTAGGCACCTTGTAAGGGCTCAGGTAAGTGGTATTTACATTAAAAATATTAAAAGCTTCCTTTCTTCCGTCTCTACCACAGCCTGTCACTACCAGGCACGTGGCACTATCATGTGTGTGCAGTGTACAGGCTTCATCTGCCAAATGGACAGGAATGTGACCTTACACATATCTGTAGTGCACATAGACTCACGCCCATAGAGCAGTGATTCTCATCCTTCCTGATGCTGCGATCTTTGAATTATGTCCTTCATGTTGTGGTGAGGTCAAACCATAAAATTATTTTTGTTGCTACTTCATAACTGTAATTTTGCTACTGTTATGAATTGTAAGATAAATATCTGTGCTTTCCAATGGTTTTACATGACCCTTTTGAAAGAATGGATTGACCACAAATGGGGTTGCGACCCACAGGTTGAGAATCAATGCCATAGAGGATTTTCCCCCCACACACACATGGCTAGTGATGAGTGACTGTCATTACACAGCAACGACATGGCAGCTTATCAGCTTGTGTTGAGCTCAAGGCCAAGGTTCTACTTGCTCTTATGGCTTCTGGACCTGAGCTCCATCTTCTACACTTTCCTATGCCCGCTGTGGCCATCCTAAAAATTTAGTTGAGGATTTCTAATCTCTGTGTCCATTTCTTTAGCTCAATGACCTCTGTGGGCAGTTGGTTTCAGCCTCCCAGTACAAGCTTTCCTTAGATGTTGTCATTCCTAAATCTGGGGTGTCTCGTGATCCTGGATTTTTGTTGACTTGCTGCTCATCACCTTACGTTGCTCACTCTACTTTCAGCCACTTCCTGTCCATAGTTTGAAACTGGCTCTAGTTAAAACATTTTTCAAATAGAAGCAAGCAAATGGAACATACCAGGGCCTCTCTTCCAGAAAAGCAGAGTGTTTGACATTTTCCAGCAGAGTGTTGTATATACATGCTTATGTTTATCTCAAACCCCTGGTCCTTTGTTCACACATAAGTGTTCTACATCACTACTTGTTGATTTTATTTACCTTCCTACTTTGTACTCAAGACTTGGCTTTTTCAATAGCACAGTGACTTAGTTGGTTTTGCGCTCCTATCCCAGCATACATGAGTTGAGTAGTTCTTTAAGAACGGAGATTTGCCGGGCAGTGGTGGCTCATGCCTTTAATCCCAGCACTCGGGAGGCAGAGCCAGGCGGATCTTTGTGAGTTCGAGGCCAGCCTGGGCTACCAAGTGAGTGCCAGGAAAGGCGCAAAGCTACACAGAGAAACCCTGTCTCAAAAAACCAAAAAAAAAAAAAACAAAAAACAAAAAACAAAAAACAAAAAACGGAGATTTATTTCATCAAGGGGACAGCATCTGGCTAGGTGCTTCTTGCTACGTCATACACAGGGTGTGTACTGGTTAGTTGTTTATTTCGTCAACTTGACACAAGCTAGAGTCATCTAGGAAGAGGGAACATTAGTTGAACGATTGCCTCTAGGCAAGTCTGTGGACATTTTCTTGACTAGTGATTGATATAGAGAGTCCAGTCCACTATGAACTGCTGTGGGATGTTCTGGATGCTGTGAATGTGTTGCTCTGACTGGTTGATAAATAAAGTGCTGATTGGCCAGTAGCCAGGCAGGACGTATAGGCGGGACAAGCAGAGAAGAGAATTCTGGGAACAGGAAGGCTGAGTCAGGAGTCACCAGCCAGACACAGAGGAAGTGAGATGTAAAAGTACCGGTAAGCCACAAGCCATGTGGCAACTTATAGATGAATAGAAATGGGTTAATTTAAGATATAAGAACTAGATAGCAAGAAGCCTGCCACAGCCATACAGTTTATAAGTAATACAAATATCTGCATGTTTACTTGGGTCTGAGTGGCTGCAGGAGCTGGGTGGACACAGGAAAATTTCAACTACAATGAATGCCAGCCCTGGGCAGGTGATGTTGAGTGGTATAAGGAAAGCAGGCTGAGCAAGGCATGAAGGAATAAGTCAGTAAGCAGTGCTCCTCCATGGCTCCTGCTTCTGTTCTTGTCTCTGGATTCCTGCCTTGAGATCCTGAATCCAATACTTAGGCACCTTGTGAGGCCTCAGGCGCATGGTATCTACGTCACAAGTATCAACGGCCTCCTTATTTAATCTCTAGCACATGGACTACAGCTGCAAACAGAAATGAAAGGTTCATCTTTTCATTTGGAGCCTCTACTGCAACTAACCCACTCTGGAGAACCCTGGTGACCTACAGACCTATTAAAGGTCTCATCTCTCAACACTGCTGTGTTGGGGTCCAGTTTCAATCTGTATTAGTTACTTTTCTGTTGCTGTGATAAAAGACCATGACCAAGTTGACTTATAGAAAGAAGAGTTTTGGGGGCTTAGGATTCTGGAGGGATAAATAAGAGCCTGTCGTGTCGGAAGTGATATGCATGGCAGCTAGAGTAGCAAGCTGAGAGCTCACGTCTTGACCACAAAAAGGAAGCAGACAGAGCAAACTCAAAACGGTGCTAGTCTTTAAACCCTCAACGCCTGCCTCCAGTGACACTCCTCCTTCAACAAAGCCACATCACCCAAGACTACCCAAGCAGTGTCATCAACTGGGGACCAAGTATCCAAAGGCCCAAGACTACAAGGGACATTTCATTGAAGCCATCATACTGACACATACATATCAGGGGCTCTGTCCAGCCACAGCAGTATTGTCTCCAACCACACACCTTTGATGGTGCACTCATCTACTTTTCAAGGCCTTTCCTAAGGGAAGGCCCCGCCCTCACCTTCTGGTCCTGCTCGTTCCTCCTGCTGCCCAGTCTCTAACCTCCACTGCACTGCTCACAGTTGATGCTTAACTCTCAGCTCTTGGTGCTTGTGTTACAGCAATGATTAAGTATTAGACTCCTCTTGGCGTTTATCGTACAGATATTCATATTATCTTTTATAAAGAGAGAGAAGGCATATGAAGGTCTTTTAATAGCTAGCCTATTTGTCCTTTTTCTTTCCTTTTTTTCTTTTTTGAGACAGGGTTTCTCTGTGTAGCCCTGGCTGATCTGGAACTCACTCTGTAGACCAGGCTGGCCTCCAACTCAGAGATCCACCTGCCTCTGCCTCCTGAGCGCTGGGGTTATAGGCATCGCCACCACCTGGCTAATTTGCCCCTCTCTAACCCAGATTTAATGCTCTGTAGCCCTTCAAGCGGTGACTTTCCTGTGTCATTTGATGCTTTTTGCCCTTACTTCAAAATGGAATTCCTTCCTGCACAGCTCAGCACAAGTTTCTTAATGCGCCTCATCTTGAAGTATTAGCTAAAGCTGATAGAGCTCTTCCCTCAAAGAATCAAATCGTAAATACTACCTTGTTAAAATTAAAAACCCACAGTAATGTGCTTACTGTTGCAGAAGTGCATTCCAAGGTCTGCCTCCTGAAGGTCCACTGGGTTAAACTGGAAGCAGGAGACAAGGTGGGAAAGTATAAAATGAACTGAGAAAGAATGTTCTCGAAGGCTGTGGCTCACCTCCTGTGACCTCCGCACAAGACACACTGGCCTGGGAAATGTAAGCGATTTTACAAACAAGTTGGGATTTCTGACTTTTCCTGAGAAATCTTCAGGGCTGGCCACACTGAGCTGCATGCATTCTTCATCAGAACACACTTGGCTGCAAGTGAGCAACAGCTGTTCCCTTGAAAACCCCCAGGCATTCTCCAGCTGGACCGACTCCCACCTACTCTCTACCCACAGCCAGTAACACACACTCCTGTTGTGTGCAGGTCATTTGAGTTTGTGACTTCTCGCCTAAAGGACGCCCTCGAGCAAGCTCACATTACATTTCCCCCTGAAATGATGCTGCCCTGCATCTGTGGGATCGATCTCCTTATTCATCGTGAACAGTCATGGTGCATTATACAAAGTACATGCTTCGTGACAGGATGAAGTGCTCCCCGCGTGAGACAGAGGCAGCCCAGGCAGGCTTACTGAAGCTCAGGGGCATTCTCCTAACGTGCAGGGTGCAGAGACTCACCCACAGTATTTTAGGCTCTACTCTCTTGATTGTGGAGAAATCTCCTGTAGACCTTACTAGACCCAGGACCTTTGAACCAATACATCAGCAAAGCTCCTCTGATCAGAGAGATTTATGTTGAATTGAGATTTCACTTCGTCATAAAAGGCCCAGAGTGCTAATGAAGTCATATCATCCTAGTTAAGATGGTTTACCACAATTGGCCTCAGTTTCCTCAGAGGAAAAGCAGAGGAATATTCTGTAGATTCCCACCCTGGTTTCCCTCCTAAAGAAGGGCTAATAAACTAGGACCTTCACGCAGCTCTTCATGGTAAGGTTCATCACTTGCTTTGATTTTTATTTTTAATTTTTGAATTCCTATTAAAATAATCACCTTGTACTTTGATATAGAAAGAAGTGGAGGTGGAGAATATTATTTTTCCTCACCACCTTGACCTTACAGCGAGCGCCTGGCATGGAGTGAAGAGAAGGCCCTGTGAGCCTAAACACACGGGAAGCAAAGCCCAGGACTGAAACGGAAGACCTGTGCGGCAAAGCCCGGGACTGAACGGAAGACGTGTGCGGTACTCGTGCCCGAGCATCTGGTGCTCACTGACTGGGAAGAGTGGTTCTCACACTAATCAGAGCGGAACAAAATGGATGCCTCGCCTTTTTGGTAGAAAATTAAAAACCAAGAAACTGTTGCCCCCTCTTTTGATGTGACCTGACGCCAGGAAACAGCGCTTGTGAAGCGGCCCCTGAACTGAAAGCAGGGATAATGAACATATCAAGGTGCTAATTGAATTCCCACCTTCTCAGCTCTCAATGCCAGAAAAAAAAAAAGCCCACAACCAAAGCAGCTTCAGTTCTAAGGATTTCAATGACCCAAATGGGCCCCTTCTCAAATCAAAAAACAATAAACAGACTGTTGCCAATTGCAGTTGAGGTTAAAAGAGCAGTATATGAACTGTTCCTCAGGAGGCAGTTTCTAGAATAGAAACAGCAGTATTATTTTAGTGAATGTCTTATTTATCACATATGAGGGTGAGATAAAGCTTAAGGGCTTAATTTAAAACTGTATTAATTTATTTTTATACTTGATACTTTCTTTTTTGAGACATGGTCTTATATTGCTGTAGCTGGCCTAGAACTCGCTGTATAGACCACGTTGGCCTCTAGCTCAGAGATCTGCTTGCTTCTGCCTCCCAAGTGCTGGGATTAAAAGGCATCTGCCACCACTCTGGGAAATTTGGGACTCTAGTCAAAGAGAACCAGATAAGCACCAAGGATGAAGACAGCTAATATATATTTAGATTATGCCAATGCTTTTGAATTATTAGGAACACTTAAGTATAAGTTTTGATTTTTTTGGCTGACTAGTCACAATAAAAACTTGAACTCTTGAACAAATATTTTATGCTGTCTAGTATTTATTGAGCAACTATTTCACACCAGATACTCTCTTGAACACTTCTTCTGAGTTTATTCCTTACACAAGCAATCATTATTCTGTTGTATAAGCAGGAAGAGGGGTTGGGGGAGGCTAAGTACTTAAGGCCATTCAGTAAGTAGATATGAACAGAGATCTGACCAATGTTAAGTGTTCAGGACCATGAGTTTGACAAGTATGACTTTGACTGTAGCCCATAGATTTTAAAACTCAAAGTTCATAGTATTTTCTTTTGCATGTATAAATGTATGTATGTGTATTTTGCCTACATGTATGTATATGGAGCATGTATGAGCCCATGGAGGTCAGTAGAGGTATCAGATCTCCTGGACCAGGAGTTACAGCTGCCAAGTGGGTGCCGGAAAACAAATCTGGATCCTCCACAAGAGCACCCATTGCTCTTAACCACTGAGAATCTCTCTCTAACACCCTTAATACTTTCTTCTTAATTGCTGGTCATAGGTTTTATTTATTCTTTTTCAAATGTATTTCTTGAGATCCCAAATTTTCCTAAATGTATGGCTGGAGGTTGTCATAGTGCAAAATATTGTGTTTTTATTTAGCATGTACATCTTGATTATTTCTTTGCACTTTTTAATACTGCGTGGCAAAAATCTGTTCCCGCTGGTCATAGATTCTGCTATTTTTTTTTTCATTCTAAATGGAAGAAAGAATGGATGGGAGTAAATAGTTAAAATAAGATGTAAAGGTGTAAGTTTTAAATAAACCAAAAAAAAAAAATGAAGAAGGAAACAGTGGTGTTTTTATAGACAAGGGAATGGGCCAAACACAACTACATGGAAGGCTATGGAAAACAAAGTGTGACGAGCTTCTGAGAGGTCCCAGGTTTGAGCTGCTATTTGTAAGAGATGCTATGGGGGACTGGAGAGATGGACCATAGACTAAGAGTGCTGAGTGCCCTTGCAGAGTTTGGCTCCTTATGTCCACACGGTGGCTCGAAATTCTTTGTAACTCCCATTCTAGGGGATCCAGTGCCCTCCTCTGGTCTCCGTGAGCTCTATGCATACACATGGTACATGTACATGCATGTAAACAAAACACACACATTAAAAACTAGTTACTAAAGCACTTTCTTTTTTATTGATTCATGTTGTGAATTGTGGAAAACAGCATCACCCTTCTCCAACGTGGTCCTCAACAGAGGTGCCCTGAGCCCATGAGAGAGCAGCTGGTTAGACACAGCCAATGACTAATGCTATGAACCCTGTCACTTTGTTCTCCAGTAACTTTGATCTTGTCATCTGTCTTTCTATCCCTCTACTTCCCAGTGAGCAACTTATGGAAAGATTCAATGTCTTATCTCAGTTTCCCCTGTGCCTGACATGTGCAACACCTGGAAAATGTTCACTAAATGAATACAGACATTTCTTGAGAGACTCATTAAACATTGGATTGGACCCATGGACTTTGCACTGGCCAATGTCCAGCAAAGGTTTTCCAGACCCCTCTGGATTCTAGGAACTGGGCTTCATCCCTGAAGACCTGAGGCCTAGGTATGGATTAACCTCCCTATCCTGGATCTCATGTACTTGTAGCTACCTCTCCTCTCTCAGTGTTCCATCATGTCCTGTGTACAAGGCTCATACTGACCTCCAGGCTCCCATAGTATCACACGTTCCTACTTCAGAGTCTGTGCTGATACCCGTCTCTCCTCACCCTGCTCCTCATCCTAAACATCTCCAGCTCGTGGGCTTCCCATTTCTCCTCACAATCTTCTGTCTCACTACGCTCTCACTGTCTTCCTCTCTGAGCTCTTTTCTTGCTCTCCTGCTTTCCTTTGCTCCCCTTTCTTATTGTCTCTTTGTCTTCATCCCTCACACCCCCTCCTCTCATGGCCAAGTCCGGTCTGCTGGCCATGTTCAGTCTACTGCTTTCTCTCTCTGCTCTGGACCCTTCCAGATGCCTTTGGCTGTTCTCTCTCTCTCTCTCTCTCTCTCTCTCTCTCTCTCTCTCTCTCTCTCTACTCTTCTCATGCACGCTTACAACTAGACAGACCAGCGGATCTCTTGTTCGACACCTCTACCAAGTGAGTTCAGAAGCGCAAGCTACACAGAAACCTGTCTCGAAAAAAAAAAAAAAAAAAAAAAACCTTCCCTCAAACATACATGAGAAATCATGTTGTCAATTTATACATTTGGTGCTGAAACCCTCAGTTTATACACGCAGATGCATACATTAGGGGATTAACTATGCAGCTCTTCAGAAGAAAACCTAGGTAAGTATATGCTTGGGCACGGAGAAGTGAGTGTGTGTGGGGGGGGGGGGTGAGAAGCGTGATGTCAAGGCTGCAGGAAGAGACTCCAATTAAAAAGAGAACTCGACGAATTCCCTTAGATTTGCCAATTAGGTTGGAGGGCATGGGTCACCTCTGCCGTACAATTTAGCAAAGAAGAAATAGAGACAGAAGGTATTAAAGAGCTATTTAAAAACTGTTAGTGCACAAGAAAAAAAGTAAGATGTTAGCTAGCAGGAAAACCAAGGTCAGAGAAGATTTTGTTTGCTTTCAGCTTTTGCTGTTTCAAATCCTTGGTAACAGCAAAGCAGAAAAAAATCTAGAGCAAAAGAAAGATTTTCTCGCTCACAGAACCCGTTCTGAAAGAGGCCATGATAATTTAAAACGTGATTTGAAGTCAGCCATGACATAACCTTCAAAGATTACAAGAAATCGGAGCGAGAAGCAAAGGCCTTAGAGAATGTGACTCTACAGCGAAATGTCATTTTGACAGCCTTTTTCTTGGAGGTACATTTAAGATTATTTGAGTTGTCATTTTCTCTAGGAAGACTTCACTTTAATTACACAAATATTGAATATTTTTCAAGATAAAAAATGGTAGAGAAATCTGCTTTGAAGTCTTTAGCCCTCCAACAGCATTGTATGAGATCCTCTTTGGAGAGAAGTGAGAGACGTGGAAATAAACACACCGGGGCCTCAGAAATGAGGACTGTGAATTGTAACGCGGCGGTTGTAACCAAGGTCTTTAAAGAGCCAGTGGAGGGGACTTCTTATGCCAAATATCACAGCTCTAGGGTTTCCTGGGTAAAACAATAATGAATATTAGTAAAATGCCTACAAAGACAGCAAGGCAAAGCTGAAAATTGGAGCCTGCTGTTTTAAAAGTCACCTAGCCTTTCACTTATTGCCTTTCTGTGGTAAGCCAAAGTAAGATCTAAACACCTAGAGTGCTTTCTTACCCTGAACAGACCCTGAAATATTGGCTGTCCCAGGATTTAAGGTGTAATTGCTTTGCTCTCAGCTTGAGTGCAACCAAAGGGGAAAATTGAAATTGGCCTGCTAGTGGAGGGGACAGCGGCAGGGGCAGAGCTGGCTGGGGGACTAGGATCCTTGGTGCGTGGCCTGAGAGGCCTGGAGGAGCTGGATATGCCTGCTGACCTTGGATTTTCCACTTTGTAGCTGAGTATCTCCTGTAACTTACAAATGTTTTTGAGTTTCATTTCCCTCAACTGTAAACTGGCTATCTTCAGATCTAAGTTAGAGATGGAAGACACGGTGAGGTCAGGGTGAAAGGTCAGAGTTCATTCAAGAAGTGTGTATCAATATCACTATGTGCCAGGTCTGGTGCGGGGGAGGCAGCAGAGAAACAAAACATTTGGATGCAGAGGACACAGATGGAAGTCTCAGCTAGGTGCTGATGCATGTCGCAGAGAAAATGCAGGCAGGCCAGAGGGCGGTAGGACTCTGCCATCCTGTAGGTCCTCATAGGACTTTGACGGCTCTCCTAGCTTGTTTCTGTTCCTGCGATAAAATGCAGTGTCTTAGTCACTGTTCTGTTGCCGTGCTAAGACACCACGACCAAGGCAACGTACAAAGAAAGAGTTTATTGAGCTTGCAGTTTCAGAGGGTGAGTCCACGGCCACCAGGGTGGGGAGCATGGCATCAGGCAAGCAGGAACAAGAGCTGAGAGTTCATATCTGATTCACAAGCACAGTCAGAGAGAACTAACTGGGAATGACATGGACTTTTGAAACCTCATAACCCTCCTCCAGCAACACACCTCCTCCAACAAAGCCTCACCTCCTTTCCAAACAGTTCCACCTACTAGGGACCAAATATTCAAATCTATCATTAGCCTATGGGAGAGTCCCAATCAGATCACCACACTCAGCTTACAGTGCCAGGCTAAACTCCATCACTGCCGAGAAGCAGAGGCAAGACGTCTCAGAGGCAAGATGAAGCGGGTCATCCCATCCGCAGTCAAGGGCAGTGAGAGAATGGAGTGCGTACATGCCTGTTTGTTCTCAGCCCCTCTTCAGCCTTACTCGGTCCAGGATCTCCTGCCCAGAGACCCAGAGCAGGCTGGGTCTTCTACATCAGTTAATTTAACCAACACCATCTCCCGCCACAGTGACACAAGCCCAAACTAACCCAGATAATTCCTCTCTGAAACTCTCCTCCTGGGTCATCTGTGTTATGTCAAGTTGACAAACTGTCACTACACCTCTTCAACTAAGAAGTGGGCTCTGTGCTTGCTCCCCTTTGGAACCGTGTGAGTTTTGTGCAGGTTACATTGCTCAAGGTCTAAGATGAGGTCACCTGAGAAGACACAGCTGCCGCTTTGCCTGCAGGAGTCTTCACCTTCAACCTTGGAAGAGAGGCTATAAAGATGGGCTCGGACACAGCATGCAGCCAGCTCCAGTTTTCCAGTCCTGCCCACCATCCGGCTGCAGATGTCTGAGAGATCCACAATCCAGAACAAGCAATTAAGGATTGTGTTGTGGGATGGTCTGTATGTCAAATTACTCTGGTCAATAAATAAAACACTGACTGGCCAGTGGCTAGGCAGGAAGTATAGGCGGGACTAACAGAGAGGATAAAAGAAAGAACAGGAAGGCAGAAGGAGTCACTGCCAGTCGCCACCATGACAAGCAGCATGTGAAGATGCCGGTAAGCCATGAGCCACATGGCAAGGTATAGATTTATGGAAATGGATTAATTTAAGCTATAAGAACAGTTAGCAAGAAGCCTGCCACGGCCATACAGTTTGTATGCAATATAAGTCTCTGTGTTTACTTGGTTTGGTCTGAGCGGCTGTGGGACTGGCGGGTGACAGAGATTTGTCCTGACTGTGGGCAAGGCAGGAAAACTCTAGCTACAGGATTCTGTCTCTGTTTATTTGTAAATTCAGGTAGCTGGAGGAGAACTGTTTTTGATGGTTCCTACAAGCATCTGATGTGTCTTGGTGTGGCTTGGGCAGCAACAGATAACCAGAACAGGAAAGGAGGCGAATGGAGATGTGAGGAACAAAGTCCACTCAGACATCTAATCAGTGAATTGGAACGCTGGTTTTTGGAGAAAGGTGTTCTAGATGAAGAGAGGGTGGATGTGTGTTCAAGGCATAGGAAGGAGATCCGGCTGTGGCTGGAGCAGAGCTGTGGAGGAAGACAAAAGCAGCAGATTAGGTAAAGAGCAGACACTGTGGGGTGCAGACCATCCTGGCCATCCTTTCTTACTCTGAGTCAGGGGGACACTGGGTGGTTGTGAGCATCATCATCAGAGTGTGACTCTGGGGAGAATTCTCTACTGTAGCTGGGACCTGGATTCTGAGTTTCATCACAGCATTTCTAAAAATCAAAAGTGGGGTTCAACAATATGCCCCAAGAGTGAAGTGCCTGGAGGTAAATCCTCTCTCTCTCTCTCTCTCTCTCTCTCTCTCTCTCTCTCTCTCTCTCTCTCTCTCTCTCTCTCTCTCTCTCTCTTTTGGTTTTTGGTTTGTTTTTTTTTTTTTTCGAGATTCTCTGTGTAGTTTTGGTGCCTGTCCTGGATCTCACTCTGTAGACCAGGCTGGCCTCACATAGATCTGCCTGGCTCTGCCTCCTGAGTGCTAGGATTAAAGGCGTGCGCCGCCGCCGCGCCGCCGCCGCCGCCGCCGCCGCCGCCGCCGCCGCCGCCGCCACCACCACCGCCCTGCTCACACTGTCTCTTTTTGGTCTTTTCCTTTTTATTTTTGAGATTCATTTTAAATTATGTGTGTCTGCGTCATGTGTCAGGGTAGATTCATAGGGAGTGCAGTTGCCCAGAGGCCAGAAGAGGGCATCTGGTCCCCGGACTCGGAATTACCGGCAGCTGTGAGCCACCTGGTGCGGGTGCTGGGAACAGAGCCCTTTCCAAGAGCAGCTTGAGCTCGTAAGCACTGAGCCGTGGCTCCAGCTCTCCTCCTTGTCTTCAGAGACTGTCTTTAGATGGCCTCAGCCAGAACTTTGGGACCAGTCACGGCTGTAGCTGTAGCTCGTCTTGGTCAAAGTGCCTTTTTTTTTTTTTGAGATTTATTTATTTACTATGTATACAGTATTCTGCCTGAACACCAGGAAAGAGCACCATATCATTATAGGTGGTTGTGAGCCACCATGTGGTTGCTGGAAATTGAACTCAGGACTTCTGGAAGAACAGCCAGTGCTCTTAACCTCTGAGCCATCTCTCCAGCCCAGGTCACGTGCCTTTTTAGGAGGAAGAAGAGCATAGTAATTACAAGTTAGTAATTAGTTAGAAGTTGAAATCCTAACTTTGCCATGTGTTTGTTTGTTTATGAGACAAGATCTCACCGTGTGGTTCAGTCTGGTCTTGAACCTATGACCCTCCTGCTTCAGCCTCTGGGTGCTAGTACGGGCAGGCACCAGCTTTGCTTTATGAATTGTTCCATTAACTCATCTTTTGTCTCTGTGTCTCCATCTACCCATCTGTAAAAAGAAGGTGATAGCTGGATTCTCTAGAAGGATCATGTAAAAGTTAACATAAAGGGCCTCGGGCACTTAGCCTAGTACCCGGCGCATAGGAATAATCACGTCACCGCTCACAGGTGGGGCACATGGTCTGGCCCTGGGCACGCTGCCTTGATCCATGTTAGCGAAACCACCATCCCACCCTCAACCCCTTCCTCCCCGCACCTCCACCCACGTCCTCCTTCTTTTAGGGCTCAAAGGCACCTTCCCTTACATTTATCTAGTTACAACATTTCTTAATCTCATTCTCTGTTCTGAGGAATTCTGCATTTTCTCTCACTATAATTTTTAAACTCTCGTCTTTGACTACAGAGTCATGGCTTTCAGGATGAAGGAGAATTGCAAGTCTAAGGCCGAAGGAGGTTAGTGAGACCTTGGTTTTTTGTTTTGTTTTTTGTTTGTTTGTTTGTTTGTTTTTGTTTTTCAAGACAGGGTTTCTCTGTGTAGCTTTGCGCCTTTCCTGGAACTCACTCGGTAACCCAGGTTGGCCTCGAACTCAGAGAGATCCGCCTGGCTCTGCCTCCCTAGTGCTGGGATTAAAGGCGTGTGACACCATTGCCCGGCCGAGACCCTTGTTTTGTGAAAGCAAAATCCTCCATAGGGGACCAGGATAACTTAGGTCACCCAGTTTCTACAACCTCCTGGCTCCCCTGTTTTGTGGCAGACTGCTCTTGGGTGCTCCTACCCCTGCCTGTTCCCCTCACTCTCCATTCTCTTCCACGCCCTCTTCTACTTCTAGACCACCTTACTTTCCCAGACAAATCCAGACCCTGGCTCATGGTCTTTTTTTCAGTCACTCTTTGGCAGTCTCAAGAACCTAAAGTGCTCCCTACAGCCAGGGTTCTGAGATACTCAAATTGCATCTTGGTCCCCTGTCAATCCAACACAAGCACAAAGGTGCTCCATTGTTCTCAGGGGTCCTCAGAGCTGCTTCCTATCCATGCCCTGTGGGCTGGAGGGAGAGGTTGCCCTGACAAGCCAAAACTCTGCCACTGGGTGACAAACCTGTCTCCCTTCCCAGGTGTTAGCTGTCCTCACTGAAAGGCAGAACTGTCCAACAGGAAAAACATCGTTATCCTGAGAACTTCTGCCCTAGGTTATCCAAGTGCAAGCCATGGAGGATTTCTGTCTCTACTTATCTAAACTCAGGTGGCTAGAGAATCATCTTTGGTGGTTCCTACAAGCATGAAAATTTTATGCTTCCTAAGATCGAAGTCCTATTTCTGTCCCCCTCCTGTTTCCTAGTCTCCTTCATCGTCACCTGACTGGACCAAGTCTCACCATGGTCCTCAGGACCCAAATTTGACCCCTCCACTTTCTCTCTGTGCCACACCTTCACTGGGACATTCAGTTTTCCAGGTACCCATACCCCCCCCTCTGCTGTGGTTCTTGCTATTACATTAATATGGCCTTTGCCCACCTCAGCACAGATGTGACTCCATCATAATCCACTTCAGGGTCAGCTGCCCTGCTCACTCAGCATCCAACAGTGAATCCCCACCCCAGACCGGCCCCCGGTGTATTCCCCATTTTAAAAGAAGCATTAGCTTCTAAAAGTTCAAACTTTGGAACCATCTTTGACTTGTTCCAATGTCTTTGTCTCTCTGCATTTCACCTTTCCTGGACTTTTTGAGGAGTTTCTTGGAAACTCTCTGATTCTTCTCCATTACACTGGAATATACTTTTATAGGCAGACCAACTTTACAAAAGTTTGATCTTGATTAGGTCATTATCCTAAAAAGCCAATTCACCAACTAATTACTAACTAACTAACTAACTAACTAGCCTTTCCTTGCCTACCCAATAATATCTAAAAGCCTCTATCCTCTTTTGACTCTTTTGTGATACCTTTGGCCTCACTTTCTTAGATCCTTGGAAGACAAGAACAATGTCTTTGAAGCTGATGTTGTTCAGCGGGTCTTGAGGATGGATAGAATTCAGCTCTTTTGGTAGTCAGAGCTACAAAGGTGTGAATATTCACAAACACAGCTCTACCACTTACTGTTTGAACCATGTCAACAGTTACTTTGCCTCTCTCATTTTCGCTTCTCTAATTAAACATAAGAGATCTGTCAATGCCCATAGATACTGTTGGGGCAGGAAAGCAGAGCATTTGACAAGGAAAGCTGAGTCCCTGCCTTGTGTAACCAAGTATGATATGTACAAGGGCTACAGTTTGCCTATTTGTTTTCTCCCAGGAGAAGTTGTCTGTACTGTAACAACAGGTCTCCACGGGGAAAATCTTTGTCTTGATAGGTTCTGTGAGTAATGAAAATGCAGGCAAATAGGGAACCTATTATCCTAGTTATCCTGACCAGGCGTTTTCCCTTAGGGTGTGAAGGTTATTTCCATTTAAGAACTTTGGATAGTAATAAAAGAGTACTGGGCCATTATGTATCAAGTTGTCTTCCCCCAAAAAAACAATTTGAAGTCCTAACTCCCAGTACCTCAAATTGTGACCTTCTATGGAAATACAGCCATTGGAGATAAATTCGTTAAGATGAGTCAAGACTGAAGCAGAGTGGGCCTTTGAGCCATGTTGGTTGGTTTATTATTTAATTATTAAGACGATGTGAGAAGCTCTACAGCTGCTGTTAACTGAAGCCACCAGCTGTCAGCTATGGTCAACTCCACCGTGGTCCTTGACATCATAGTTGATGGTGAGACCCTGGGCCAAGTCACCCTCTCACTGCTTGCAGACAAAGTTCAAAGACAGCAGAAAACTTTCATGCTCTAAGCATTGGAGAGAAGGATTTGGCCACAAGAGTTCCTCTTTTTACAGAATCATTCCAGAATTCAAGTTCAAGGGTAACGATACTCCATACCATAATAACACTCACAGAAAGTCGATCTGTGAGGAGGAATTTGAGAATGAGAACTTCATCCTGAGACATGCCATCCTGGTACCTTGCTCCTGCCGAGTGCTGCACCAAAGACGAGTGGCTGGCATGGTCTTTGAGAAGGTGAAAAGGCATGAGGATGGTAGAGGCTGTGGGGTGCTCTGGGGGCACAAACAGCAAGACTAGCAAGAAGACTCGCGTTGCCAACTGTGGGCAGTTGTGTGCATCCGTCTCAGCCGTCAGGCCGGCCACTCCTTCTGTAACCTGGGAGAGCACCCTCCTCTCACCTGTCCACAGGGTCCTGGGATCTTCGTGTTCTTGCTGCAGCTCTCCGAGTTCCGTATGTTCCTCATCGCCCTCCAAGTCTAGCCACAGTGTAGAGGTCCATTGATGATTTTGAATAAAAACTAAATAAGAAATAAAAGGAAAGAAGAGATATGGAAACACCAACAAAAGTGGCAGGCTATCATGAGACAGTGGAGGCCAAGGTGGAGGTGCTACAAAGTGGGCAATATCATGTTTTCCAGAGAATCACCAAGAGGCAGTGAGGACTTTCCTTACAGATATCTAATGGAGCATGTCCTTGCAACACCGTGCATTTGGACTTCTGACCTCTATGGTGACATATGGTGTACCCTAATAAAATTTGCCTGAAGAGCAGAGAACAGAACAAGCCACCAGATTGAACATAGAGGCCAGGCAGTAGTGGCACACCCCTTTAATCCTAGTACTCGGGAGGCAGAGATCTCTGTCTGGATCTCTGTGAGTTCAAAGCCACCCTGGACTACATGAGATTGACTCAGTCTAGGAGAGAAACAGAGCCAGGCAGTGGTGGCACACACCTTTAATCCCAGTATTTGGGAATCACATGCCTTAAATCCCAGCACTAGGAAGGAAGTGATATGACTGGAGAGAAAAAGTATATAAGGCATGAGGAGACAGGAACTAAGGCTTTTCAGGCTGAGGAGTCCTAGAGGTAAGATGCAACTGTGGTTTGTTCCTTTGTCTCTCTGATCTATCAGCATTTATGCCAATATCTGGCTCTGGGCTTTTATTAAAAGACCATTTAGATTTTGAGTTACAGACCTCTACAGAGCGTAGAGAGATAGCCACTGTCTTAAGCTACCGAGTTTGTGGGGCGTGTTACAGCAGCCTAGGAACCTTGTAGAAGTAAAGGAAATCCATCCCTACACCCTCAGATTTGACATAAGCCTGTAGTTGGTTAAAAATGAAAAGATCTCCAGTGGCTTTAGTGAGCAATGTCCCCATGGGCACAGGTATTCGAACACTTGGTCTCCTAAGGTGGTGCTGTTTTGGGAGGTCGTGGAACCTGTATAAGGTGCAGCCTTGCAGGAAGTTCATCCCTTGGGGCAGGTTTTGAGGGTTTGTAGCCTGGTCCACTTGTAGTTCGCCCTCTTTGCTCCCTGCATTTGGATGGAAATGTGATCTCTTAGGTTCCTGCTCCAACCTGCTGCCAGGCCTCACTCACCGTTATGGATTCTCCCTCTGGAGCCACAAGTGAAAATGAACTCTTCCTTCTGTAAGTTGCTTTTGGTCATAATCTTTGACCACAGCAGCAAAAAGTAACTAATATAATCTCTGAGACAAAATACTTAAAACAAACAAAACACAATGTCTAGAATAGTGTCCACTTCTTCCACGGCCCTGGAGAAGTGCTGTCTTCATAAAGCATGTGGCCCAGGCCAGGAACTTCTCTACACTCTGTACAGCATGGGAAAGGAGCACAGGTTTGTATTCTCCACAAATCACAAACCGAAACTTTAACCTCCAGGTGAGGTTACTAGGAGGCGGTGCCTCTCAGAAGTAACTTAGGTGGTGGAAGTTGAATCCTGTGGATGGGATTTTTAGCCTGATAAATAAAAGAGATCCGGAGAACATTTCTTGTCCCTTCCACATTGCTCTATGAGGACATGATAACCACTATCTGTCTATGAGAACTCTGCCCTTACCAGGTGGCGGGTCTACTAGCTTCTCTGACTCTAAATCCCTGGCTTCCAGAACTGTGAAGCTGAACTTTATGAGCTGCCCAGTCTGTGTGATTTGTTACAGCAGCAGCAGAATGGGCTGAAACAAAAGGGGCCACAGACATGGGTAGGAGCAGTTTCCCAAAGGGATGTGATGTGGATGACAATGACCCCCCCCCCTTTCTCTTCATGCTGTTTAGATATAAGAGCAATACTTCAGGGAACAAGATGGGATAAAGAACAGGAAGCTCTTAAGAAGATATTGGACTTCCAGATAATGAGGAAAATTGGGACTTCAAGCAATTAATTAGAAAATTTTTAAACAATTTTTCTCCATTTATGTCCCAAGTTGAAAAAAGCAGGTTAAATGGGCAAATGGGACACAGTGAACAGCAATGCTGCTGAGTGCATGGCTGTGAATGCATGGCTATGAATCCATGACTGTGAATGCATGGCTGTGAACAGCAATGCTGCTGAGTGCATGGCTGTTAGTGCATGGCTGTGAATGCATGGCTGTGAACAGCAATGCTGCTGAGTGTATGGCTGTGGATGCATGGCTGTGAACAGCAATGCTGCTGGATGCATGGCTGTGGATGCATGGCTGTGAACAGCAATGTTGCTGAATGCATGGCTGTGGATGCATGGCTGTGAACAGCAATGCTGCTGAGTGCATGGCTGTGAAGGGTGAAGTATTCCAGGAATAACCGATGAGAAAATCTATTATAGGAAGGTTCAAAAGAGATTTTCTGAAACCTATACTCCAGTTTGTTGAACCAAATCTCTGAATAGACTTCAAATAAAATCTCTCTGCAGAAGTGAAGCTATTACTCAAAATCAACCAAGAGCAAAGGAGCCGCATAAAAGCAAATGGAAGCCGGTCAGCTGCTTCGGTGCAGAACTGAAGTCAGAAAAATATCCATTTTCTTAGCCATAGTTTGTCATCAGTTACACACTCTTCATAGAAAAAGCAAGGGATGTGTCACAGCCCAACCTTACACAGCTATAACACAGATGCACCAGTGTTCTTTCATGAGCAAAACAGACAAGCCCGCAAAATGTCTGATGAAGGAGTCATTTGTGTGTCCTGGCCAGGGTCCTATGAGTTGGATTGGATTGTGTTTAGTTACATTGAGCGGGCTTCAAGTGGCTTCTTGGTGGAGTCTGTGGATTTTCTGTGTTAAAATGGATGTTGCATAATAGGTACTCATAAGGGCTCAAAGAATGCCTACAGGGTGTGTTATGCACAGATAGGGGAGCCATAAAGGGAGATAATACAGTCCTAATGACAGACAGAAGTTAAGATGTTTCCTCTGCTCACAAGAGAAGATCTCAACTCTAGAGTCATAAAAGAAGAGACAAGGCACAAGCCTGGGATCACAGCTCTCATCAGCCCCTGGCGGCATGTGCTTGGCTTGTTCGGCACATGCCCTTGTCCTCGTCACTTCGGCTACGGTTTTCCCCATCTTCATGATGAGCATGTGTGGGGAGCCAGACCAACCCAAGGCTTTCTTAGAGGAATTGATCAAAGGAAACTTCAGTTCTTTGTCCTTGCCTATGAGTGGACTTGGCAAAACTGGACTAGGGCTTGAGCCAGTGTCTTCAAGGAGTCAAGGTTGCAGCCTCCGGGGACCCGACTCTTCTCCCTGGGCTGTGGTTATCCATCCTAAGGCAGCCGTGCCTGAGGTGTCCTGTGTTCTGACCTCTACCATTTTCCCCCTGTAAATAATATACATGATGCTGTACTCCTTAACAAACATGCTTGGTGTAAACCATCAGCTTATGCAAGACCTCCTGGTCCCAGCTATTGTTTTTGTCTTCTTTATTTCTCATGCCCGGTCCTCCCACTCAACACTGCTGCTCAGGACTTCCCTGTTCAGCACTCCTATCCCAGCATGGCAGTCCTTATCTCCAAGGACACCAGAAGTCTTAGCGGGCTGACATCTTCTATGTCGGTTCACGCAAATAAAGGTGCAGTAAAGAGGGCAGAAGACCAAGTGAGGGTCATTTCTCTTCCTTCTTGGACAGTGCTGAGTAAGGCAAGTTGTTTTTTATTTTGTTTTGTTTCTCATAGCCACTTTCTCATTTTTTGAGTCTTCTCATTCTTTTTTTATCAATTTTACTAAACATACACCTTGTGTTTTCTCATACTGACTCCTTCAGGACAAGAACATGGAAAAGAAGATATAGCTACTCACATAGAAGATGCTATCAGTGCTTCTTCCAAAGAAAGCTCTGTGTTAGTGGCTGTGAATGATGGGAAGATGTTTAGGACACCTGCTGTAAGCATTCTACAAATACAAGTGGCATGAATACCGATAATAAAACCCAGCAGGTCTGCAACAAGTGCAAAGACGTCGTGAAATGGACTTCACTGAGGACTCCAGGGGAAGGAAAGCATTCCTGGAAGCCTGAAGGAGGTGGTGAAATGTGAGCAAGCCGCTAGAGTTAGAGACAGAATTGAACTCAACGTGGGAAGTTTAGTTGCATCCCTTAGGGGAAGGCGATGTGAGCCAGTCCCTAACAGGGTGGCATTCTGGATTTCTACTGGTAATGAGTCTAGTTTGGCCAAACAGTAGGTTGTTCACAGTCAGCTTGTAGCGTATCAGTTCTCATTTAGGAAATTCAGTTAGGATTTAGTTGAAGAGCACATTAAATGTCAGGCTAAGATTAATATAGTAGGTCTCCAAAATGTTTGCTGTTTAGCTTTTTTTTTTTTAATTATGAGCTGGGCTGTGAGTTTGAGACCATGCAGGAATACACAGTGACACCCTGCCTTTAAATATATATATATTTATATATATATATATGAGTTGGAGACCTGGAGTGATGATTCAGTATTAAAGGCATGGAATGCTCTTGCAGATAACCTGGTTTCGATTCCCAGCACCCATCAAGTGGCCCACAGCCATCCATAACTCCAGTTCCAGGGGATTGAACAACCTCTTCTCACCCCCACAGACACCAGGCATGCACAGACATACATGCAGGCAAAATAATCATACACATAAAATAAATAAAATAAATAAATCTTAGAAAGAATCATGGATTGAAAGCAGAGCTGTACTCTCTCATTGAATGAACAGAAATCATTTCTTCCCATCTCAGTCATGTGCTTTTGTGCTTTTAAAGCATTTCCTGGAACTCCGGAGGTTGGAGTCCTCCTGAGACGTGTGTCTTGCAACAGGCCACACACAGTCATTAAATGTTCCTAAGCAAATGGAAGGCAGAATTCGGACAGACTGTTCAGGAAACACTTTGAGTATCACCACTGAGTTAATGTGCAAGGGGCAGCCAAAATAAGACAACCAAACAAAGAAGAAAGAGTCAGAAGAAAGAAGAAGACTGTTGTTGGTAAACACTGAATAAGTGAACGGCAATAGCAGGCAGAAAGGTAGAGGGAGGTTTTGCTCAAGGGACGCTGAAGGGTGGGGGAGAAAGACTCAATTATAAATGTCCAGGGACGTTTGAAAACTGCAGTCTGGAATGCGGGAGAAAGGCCAGCGTTATTGATATCGAAGATATAATGTAATAAGGGCTCATGTGTGGATAGGATGACACAGAGAAGCAGAGGAGGTGAGGCAGATTCTGGGAAACAAGGACGTTTATGGGAAGAGAGGGGAGGGATGCTGAAAAGATAAGGGAATGCTTGGAGATGAAAACCACAGTCATTTTAAAACATAAAAACCAAGCGACCTTTTAAGGGGAGAGCAATGCACACAGGCAGCTCCTCCGATGGCCCAGAAGAGGGACCAGAGAAGATCATGACATTCGGGACTCATTGTTTACCTGATCAATTTCATGTACTGAGGAAGGGGTCTGAGTCTACTAGATAAAGGAATAAAAGGGTGGACAAGAAAAGAGAATCATAGTAATAGATCTTGCTTCCAGATGCCCACAAAGAAAGAAACAAGGAAGTTGATGGTGTTACAGTTTGAACCCAAAGTGTCCTTCACAGGACCATGTTTCGCCTGCGTGGTTCCCGGCTCGTGAGCAGACGGTGGAGCCTTTAGGAGGTGGGCCTGGCTAGCAGAAGGGTCCACCAGGCATTCGGGAGCTCTGAGCTGGCTTTGCCTGCTTCCTGGTCTGTCCCATTTGAGCAAGTGTTGATTGACATGGACCCTCTCTCAGAGCCCTGTACCTACTCCACCTTATCAACTGAGACCCTCTGACACTGAGAGCCAAAGCCAATTCGTCGGGGATTTCATCACAGAGACAAGAAAAGTAGCCAATAGAGACTAGGAACAGTAGTCACAGTGCAACAGGAACCTTGTCTTTCATTTCTTAAAGTGGGAGATTGCCAGCAGGTCCGTGGGCACCCAGGAAACAGTCAGTCAACAGAAGGGGAGCGGATGGTGGAAAGAGATCCGTCAAGTTAAATTTTCAGAGTGAGTAAAGCCACATTTTTCAAAGCCGGAGACATAGTTGGGAAAACAGAGTGCCTGGAATGTGAACATAAGTCTGGTAATTGGACGATTATTGCGTGTACTGCTGTAATTTAAGCAATCCCATGAAATATGCTCCACCTGGAAAAATGCTCATGTGTGCTCAATTAGTCATCTGGCAGGAGAAGAGCAGTTCTTCCAGTCACGTGGCTGAGAGACACTCACCAGCCTTGAAACACTGTTGTGAGCTATCGAACATCAGACCATGTGTATGAGACCCGGAATACATGGAGCTGTGGTTTCTAAGAATTCATGCTGCCGTCCTTGGGCCTTTCTGCACAAAGTGGACTGAAACTTGGTCCAAGTCAAGAAGAGCCAGAGGAGACATTAAAACTAAACCTAAGTGGTGTCTTGGGATGTGGGTAAGTAAGGAATTCTCAATCAGGGATAGATATTAGTATCAATATTGGTTAATTGTAATAAATGAACAATAGCTATACAAGATGCTAATAATTGTAATAACCAGAGACAGTGGAGGAAACCATATTCTTCTTAATTTTTCTGCAAGTCTAAAAGTGGCTTTGTGCATTGTGGCACACACCTTTAATCCCAGCACTTGGGAGACAGGAAGGCAGATCTCTGAGGTCAGCCTAATCTACACAGTGAGTTCCAGAACAACCAGAGCTACATAGAGAGACCCTGTCTTAATTAATTAATTAATTAATTAATTAATTATTAAATCTTGGGCTGAAGAGATGTTTCAGCTGTTAAAGGCTGAGCACACAACCAAAATGTTAAAATATAAAATCTATTTTTAAAAAATTCAAAAAATAGTCCAGTCCTGAAACTGTTGTGGGATAATCTTTTTGTACACTGTGAGGATGTGTCTCTGCCAAGGCACCTTGTGGCTGGCTTAATAAAGAGCTGAATGGCCAATAGCTAGGCAGGAGATGATAGGCGGGACTTCCAGACAGAGATGGGAACTCTGGGAAGAATCAGAGAGTTGGAAATACACCAGCAAGATGGAGAGGAGAAAGGATGTACAATTTGGAAGAGAGGTAAGGAGCCACGTGGCAGAGCGAATGTAGATTGATATAAATGGGTTAATTGAAGTTGTAAGAGCTAGTTGGGAACAAGCCTAAGCTAAAGCCGAGCTTCCACAATTAATAAAAAGTCTCCATGTCATTTTTCAGGAGCTGGTGGGTCCAAAGAAATTCCAAGTGTATGAAACCAGGACACTGAGCTCTTTCATCAACACTTACTACGTAACTCTGTGGACCCAGCTGTGCCTCAGACTTTTGAGCCCCACTACACCTCCATGCTAACATGGTGGA
>NC_051063.1:29944640-30069640 GCF_004664715.2 Peromyscus leucopus
GCAATTAACGCTGTATAATTGACAAGGAAAAACATTTCCAATTTGCGGGTGACTGAGAAATACTTTTTATGTTCGCCCTAGGTGGTCTATATTCATATCTGAATTTAGAAATATTCACTGAGCCAGCAAGATGTCTCAGAGAAGTCCTGAGCTGGATCCCCAGTTCTCACAAAGTGGCAGAGAGAAGCAACTCCTGAGAGTTGTTCTCTGACTTGCACACTGGTACTGTGGTGTGTACATGCTTTTACACACACACTGGAATAAATAAATAACTTAAAATATTGTGTCAGAATACAGTAGAAGGGCTGGAAAAATGCCTCAGTGGTTAAGAGCACTGGATGCTCTTCCAGAGGACTTGGGTTTGATCCCCAGCATCCACATGATAGCTCACAATGGTCTGTGACTCCGGTCCCAGAAGATCTGATGTCCTCTTCTGGCTTTTGCAAGCACTGCACACACACGGTGCACATGCATCCTAGCAGAACACTGATACACATAAAAATAAGTAAAGAAACAAGCAGATAAATAATTTAAACAGACACACACATATACAAAACCCAAAACCAACATCAAACCGAAAACAACAAAAAACAAAGTTCAAAAACCAAATACAGACTTTCGTCTTGTCATTTGAAAACCTACCTTGTTTTCAAAGTAAAACTGTTTTTGTCTTGGTGAATTCTTTCTTGTTGTCTGGGCAGTGACTGTATTTATCTTAGGTGCTGGCAGGCTCACTGTGGAAAGGAAGTCAGGATCCTCCTGGCTTGCTCAGATTCTGGGGTGTGCCAGTCTACTGAAGGGAAGTAAAGATTTTGATGCTGAGATTTGGGGACCCTGTAGAATTTCGAGAGTTTGTTTCTTGCATTCTTTATATGAATTCTCACTTAACTTGTTCTGCCAAGTAGACAGAGTTGGCCCTCTGTGACTCACAGAAACTTTTTTGCTCTTTGGCAAAATGAAGGCCTTTTGTAATAACTCAGAAAACAGCTTTCCTCATACTCATAACAGCTGCTTTGTTTTGTAGCAACCTCCAGTCTCCAAGCCTGCTTCTAGAACATTTTACATGTCATGAAGTCATAAACTCCATCGACATTAGTTCCTTAAAAATCTGGGAAGCACCAGGAAGATCATGCATAGACTTCACAGCTGACATCTTAGCAACAGCTCCTTTGTGTTCCTCTAGGAGAAACAGGGGTGATGCTCCCACACCAACCTGAACTTCCTTTCCTTTCTTCGTATATGGTATCTGCATGTGTGTGCCCACATGTGCCCACGTGGAAGCCAGATGTAATTCCCCTACCACTTTGCACCTTTGAGAAAGGGTTTCTCATGGAATGGACTAGGCTGGCTAGCAGTGAGCTCTGGCAAACCCTGCTATTGTCTTCTAGCTCTGGAATTTCAGGAGTGCCCTGCTTTTTGTAAGCTGGGGATCCAAACGCAGGTCTTCTTGCTTACACGGTAAACACTTTCCCACTGGCCATCTCCCTAGCACCCATACTTTATTCTTTAGTGTGATAATCTATGTTGGGCGTGTGTCATGCCAGCTAAGCAGGCATGCCAGCCCTTATCAATGGCAGTATCATATTTATGGCTTGGATGGTCTGCGTGGTTTTATTTATTTCTTTAATTATTCATTCCCTTTTACTATGTTCTTAGGTGTTTTAATTTGACTTTGCTTTGTAAGAATTGGGCTGCAGGGAACATGCTTGTGCATATACACATTTGGCCTATTTTTGCCAGTCTACTAATCAAGTGAATTGTTACAAATCCCATCTGTAACAGTTTCCGGATTGCATACTTCTTAAATTTGGAGGACTAGTGAGGAGTATGAAATCAGGGCCTTAAAAATGTGCATTTCCAGTGAGAGTGGATGCTTGGAAGCATGAGGGTCTGAGGGGCCCAAGTTCAATCCCCAGGACTCATAGAAAGCTGGATCAGCTAACATGTAATCCCAACACTGGGACCGTGGACACAGGCAGGTCCCCAGGGGCTTGCTGGATAGCCGGCCATGGTTAACTGGTGAGCCCCAGGTCCCACTGAATGACCCTGTTTAAAAAATCATGATGAACACCTTCTGACCAACATACCTGTCTTCCATATCTTACACACATGCACTGGTGTACACATGCACACCCTATCCGCCCCCCCAAACCGCCCCACAGTTTATTCTTGAATGTTCTCTTTTAGACTGAAGGTTTGATGCATATTCAATAAGCTTTCTCTTCTTTTTTTTTTTTTAAAGCATCGGTCATATCTGTAGCTGAAGATGAAAAGAGAAAAGAAAATGTCATAGTTTATCTGGATTTATGAAAATGTGAACTATGCTTTAACTGATCCTGCTTCCCTTTGCTGTGAGAGAGCAAAGCATCACTGACCAGGAGCAGGGCAGACATCGGGCTCTGAAGATCTCAGAGCGGGGTCCGGAAGCACCTGAAGCTGAGTTACCTGTCCACCATGTCTGAGTGAGCTCCTCCAGCTGTCTCTGGGCCTGGCAGAGTCTCAGACTTTCTCCTTACAGTTGGACAGTCCAGTTGAAGGACTGGTAATTGTGTGTTCCTTGTAGGATGTCCCTATGCCCAAGATTACTTAGTCTCCTTCATGTCCTTGGGCAAAAAAATGTGAGAAGAGCTGAATTCCCCAAATTTCAAGAATTTGTTGTTTTCCTGAAGATGGTAATATAGCACTAACCTCTGTGTGAGGTGTGGTATAGTCTGGCTCAGACTTTCTTTGGTGGAAGGACAGGGTCTCATATACTTAGACTGGCCTGCAACTCGTGTAACTGTGGATGACAAATTCTGGTCCCCTGGGAGGTAGCACTGTGATTGCAGGTATGCACTGTTCTTGGAGAAGACGTGAGTTCAGGTTCCTGCATCCATGTTGGCCCGTTCACACTGGCTGTATCTCCATGGAAACCTCCAAACCTCACCTCCTCCACATACACATAATTTAAAATAATAATAAAAATAAATAGTTTTTGAAAAGAGAATTGAAAGAACAGACTGAATCAGGATTATTAAAACAGGTATTGTCTTGGTTTGGGTTTCTATTGCTGTGAAGAGACACCATGACCACAACAACTCTTATAAAGAAAACATTTCATTGAGGGGCCTCACTTAGAGTTCACAGGTTCAGTCCATTATCATCATGACCAGGAGCATGGCGGCATGCAGGCAGACATGGTGTTGGAGTAGTAGCTGAGAGTCCTACATCTTAAGCAACAGGAAGTTGACTGAGACACTGGGCGGATCCTGAGCATAGGAAACCTGACAGCCCAGCTCCACAATGACACACTTCCTCCAACAAGGCCTCCTAATAGTGCCACTCCCTATGGGATTATGGAGGCCGATTCCATTCAGTCTACCATGGTTATATAAATGGAGGTGAGCTGACTCTCCATAAGGTGGGAGGGAGACAATTGAGTCCCCGCCAGACAAGGCAGAGGCTGCATTTGGTTGTCTAAGTACAAAGAGGTGTGAACGAGTTGACAGACAGGCCTAGGGAGGGGCTTAGTAGATAAAGTGCTTACCATGACGGCATGGGGACCCAGCCTTCAGGAATTTAGAGCCCAGCTAAGCTGGCTAGTTCCTGATTAGCCACATCGTCAAGTTCGGGGTCAGCCAGAGACCCTGACTTGGTAAGTCAAGTGGGAGGGACTGAGGACACCCAACCTGAAATTCTGCGTCCACATTCAGATGCACACGTATCCACAGACATGTGAACACACACACATTGGTGAACAGAGCTAGACTCACGTCGTGTGTGCCGTATGTAGAGAATGCACACTTTCTACCGAGCCAGTCTGCTCTATACAGTTCAACTTGCTCTGTCAGGCAAGCCAGGGAAGAGCTGCAGGGCTTCGAGGGAAAATGGGGACGGGTTAGCCAGGGATAGGTTGATAGTGTTGGTTCAAGGGTTTGCCGAGAGCGGTGAGCACTCTGGCCTTTCTGCTGCCGTCCTTCCATAGTGGCCAGGCTTAATGGCCTCAGGATAACTCTGCCCACACTTGTCCTCTGAGCCCATATGTGTTTTATTTATCTGTTCCAGCCATTCCTGCCCTGTACTTCATTTCCCAGGACCACAGATTTCTGTGAGGTTACAGATTCCTAGGGTTACAGATAACCTGAGGTGTTTTGCAGGGTCTCATCCTGTTGTGCAACCTTCCTGGTACCCACAGCTGGATTCTAACCCCTTGCTCATTTTGACGCAGCTCTCCTGAGCCTGTCTCTCTGGCATATTTCAGCATTTTCAACATATTCCGTCAGTTTCTCTTCCTCACGAGTACCTGACCAAGCACTTAGCAAGGAAGAATCATGAAAGTCTGTAGACTGTGCTGTGCTACTCTGTGGCCATGCCAGGGCTGGGCACTGGACGTTCAATAGCCCAGGGAGGAATTCCTGGACTAGCAGTGAGGCAGACAGGTAAATAATCATTATAGGATACTGTGTCCAGTGCTCCGGTGGAGGGATGTGTCCATCAAGCTCTGGTTGCAGGGGATGAGGGGGCCTTAGTGCAGCCTGAGCTGGGTCTGGCGGCAGGGGTGGAATCCTGCCAGAGGGGAAAAGAAGGCAAGAGCAATGGGGTGCCAAGCTGTCCTCCTCTCCAGACCAGCCGGTGACAGCGGGCATCTCGTTCCTGGCTTTCATGCACCTGGTTAAGGCCAAAGCATTATCTGCTTAGAGAGGTCTCTTTGAGCACCACGGCATTCCTGTAAACTAATGAGTTAGGGCCACAGAAATATCGGAAAAACAAAAACAAATTTTCTTCTTGCCATGAAAGTGTAACTGCACACACGTGTGTGCAATATGACATGAATTACAAGTAAATAGAAAATTTGCTTCTGGGATATTGCACATGCCGGACAAACATTGCCACTGAGCTATTTCCCAAGCCCCTCTTTAACCTTTTTACTTCGTATTTTGAGACACTGTCTCACAAAGTTGCCAGGCTGGCTTTGAACATGCAATCCTTCTATCTCAGCTCTGAAGCAAGTGGGATTATAGCCCTGAGCCACCAGACCTGGCTGACCTTTTATTTCTTAGTTAAGGTTAATGGGTTTATTTAGAAGTTCATATGTCTGGAATTTATCAGGACAAAAAAAAAGATCAGACATTGAATCTGATTATACTGCTTAAAAGTGATCAGTGCAGGGCAAGGCGTTCTCAGAGTCTTTCCAAATGGATGGGTGGTTAAATCCAGAACCCAGGGTCTGCGAGCTTCCAAGTGCTCTGGGGGTTTGCTGCTGCTGGGCTAAGTACATGAGCAGGCATCCTGAGACCTGTCAGAGGTGCTGACCAAGGTCAAGGTCTCCTTGGGATGCCCCCTCTCCAGAGGTGATGCTCACCTATCGGGAGTAGCTCATTACAGAGTTGTTCCAAATGGGATCAAGCCAGGAATGTGCTTGGGAAAACAGTTAATCCTCCAGTCGCACCAGACTTGAGACGCTACCTGACCTATTAATAGGCAGTGTGGCCGCCTCCTTATCGTGACTGATACCTCCAACACATTCCTAGAGCAGGCTTTCGTGGAGTCACAGTGACATTTGCTATGAGCCAGAGTTTTCAGGTAAGCTGAGGACCTCTGAGGAACGAAGCAGGCGTTGGGTTTCAGGGTAAGCCGCTGCTGGGACCAGCTCTCATGGGAAGCACCATCCGCCATCCTTCTTTATTGATACATCTGGACTGGTGGTGGGCGAAGGGCTGATGTGAGGGGTGAGGGCCACACTGTGTTGTACAAAGGGCAGATTTGGTTGATTTTTTTTTAAGATTACAGTTTTCATTCTTGATGATTCTTAAAAGGGTCTCTGAGAATTTCGTACATGCTGCAATGTTTCTTGGTCAACCCCACATCTCATTTCTCTGTCCTCCAACACCCACCGGAACCTTCTAGCTCATCTTCCTCAAAACCTCATGTTTTTTCTCTTAAAATTAATTAGTCATTATACTCTAACCCACTGAGTCCAGTTAGTGCTTCCCTAAGCACACGGGTGTGGGGTCGTCCCCTGGGATGTGCGCCACTTACCAGTAACGATGTCCCCCAGTGAAAGCGATCTCCCTTCCCCAGGAGCCATCACTGCCAATGGCTGGTCGGTTAGGGGTGGGCCCTCTGCACAGAGGAGGTGTAGCACATGCAAAATTGCGACTTAAAGGCTGCTAGAGCCAGCTCATCCAGCAGACATTTGCTCAGCACGCGCAAAGCCCGGAGGGCTGGGGAAGGTGGCTACCGGAAGCCGGAAGCCGGAAGCCGGAAGCCGGAAGCCGCTCCTTCCTACACACCCACCCCTTCTTTCCCATCCGCGGGAGCAGTCTGAGTTTTAGAAACTACACTTCTTAGGAAGGCGGACTGCACTTACCCTCACATACTCCTTCATGACTCTCTTTGTAGGATTAACAATAGAGAATAATTCTGAAGGGTTTGCTAAAGGCAAGGATGTTTAGTTAAAGAATTAAGAGGCTGAAATGCTTAAAGATGGGGAAAATGGGGTGGTTCACAGAGGCCAACAGAAAGCTGAACACTGAGTCTCAGTCTTTGACAGAATAGCCAGCACAGAGCTGCCAGGACGGTCCAGTTAAGGATGAGAGTGTGTTGAGCAAAGGTATCTGCCTCTGCTTCCTGAGGTCAGAGGTCATATAAGCCTTGACATGGGATGACCCCCTCTGTTACCAACATACCCACTGTCATATGGAGTGTGCCTGGTTCCAGCCGACAAAGGCCACTGATCTCTCCTAACAGTCCAAGGAAGCCAGAGTCAGTGCCTTGAGGGGCCACTTTCACCAGTGTTCTGAAGGGAGGTGAAGGAGTGTGAACAGGAGGATTTGGCACCAAACTCAAATCTCTCTGTGGCTGTTTAACCAACTCAGTAACCTTGAGCAGGTCCTTTAATTAATATGAGAATGGATAACCTTCTGCTCAGGGTTTTGAAGGTTCCACTCAGCTCATATATATAAGCTACCCAGTGTAGCATCAAAACATGTTTATTTCACACTGGTGGGAAAAGCCTAATGCTTAATTGTCAAACCCCAAAACTATAGGTGACACTTCTATCACTTAAAGTGGAAAGATAAAAAAATCTAATATATTCATCTCACACTGGCTTCCCTACTTTTCATTATAGCAAAGGCCATTCTTGCCAGGTTTTCGCATGATGGCTGGTCATTGCTATAAAATAAGATACATGCATGGACAAAAATCTCACTGGACGGGGGCTGTCCAGTGAGGGCACTTCTGTGCTAGGTGTCACCACACCTAGAGGAAGCCACCATTTCCTCAGTTCCTTGTGAAATTTCCCCTGCGTGTGAGAGCATTCATAGCCTGTTCTCTTCACAACAGAAGCCACCCATGCATGTCCCTGCCATCTTGCTTTTCATTATGTTTTTAAAAAGCTTGCATTCATGTTGAAGATAAACTCAGGTTATCCGAGATACTGGGCAGAAGTGAGCACTGGCCGTTCCATGCAAAGGCTACATTTGGTTAGGAATCTAGGACTTTGGCACCTTTGAAACTGCAAGGGATTTAATTATATTCCTTTGGCTTCTGGTGTGATTCCCCCTGGAAGACCTTCTGAGTTAATTATGGGTCCCAGGGACACTTAGCAGACTCAGCTGCTGCACTGCTGTTCCACAGAGGCAATTAATCACGGGCCCTCTGCTCCCTTCCTTGTCCTCCTTGCCAGGGGTTTTAGGGGAAGGAAAATTTCTGAACAGAATGGAGGCACATGTGATTTTATGTGTGCATGTGTATGGTAAATATTATGCAGTAAATATGAAAAGTGTTTCTGTTTGGGCTTTCCATCATAATCAAAGGTAGAACCGGGACTGTAGATCAGTGGCAGAGCACTTGTAAGGCCCTGGGTTCAATGCCTGGCACCAGAAGAAAACATAGGTGGAAAGTGTGGGTCTGGGGTGTGTGTGGGAGGAAATGTAAATCACCGATTCTCTGGCATTAGTCCCTGATATTTTGCAAAGCTTGTCTGAAGGGACAGTGAGTGTACATCCTTCCTTCTCCTCATTCCCTACCTTCTCAATGAATCTGAGTTTGAAGAGACCTTAGCAGCCTTCTGTTTCCACACTGATCTCATCTGTTACTCAGCTGGAGGCAGTTTTAACCCCCCAGGGATGTGTGGCATGTCTAGAGACATACTTATTTACCACAACAGGAGAGGGGTGCTGCTCATTTCTTCTAGATGAAAGCCAGGAGCCTTGCCAAGCACAGAACAAGACTCAGGCCAAGGTTCCCTGGCCCCAACCCCAGGAAGAACTATCTGGCCCCAGGCATCAAAAGTTCAGGGGTTGAGGATTCCTAGTTAGTTTACCTAGTTGAATGGTCTCTCAACATGTTTTTAGTTCAGCTGTTTTTGTAGTTGGGTAATGGACAGGAAAGCCCATCAAACATTGTCTTGTATAATACTAAAATATTTCTTAGGACCCCAGACGTTTCTCCCACCTGTAAGCTCTCAGATTCCAATCAATAGATGCATACACCAGCATATCACCTATCAATGGTGGTGGTCCTGTCTCCTCCACTGCTCCATCCCCAACCACAGGTGGTACAAAAGGTTAAATAGACATTGGTTGAGTGGGTGAATAAGTGGAGCACTGTGCTGTCATCTGTGAGATGGACTTAGAGCCATGGTCTCGATAGAAATCTGCATCTCTCTGTGACGGCTCTATGGTAAGGACAACTTCTGTGACCTCTTGGCGTTCATTGTTAATAGAACTCACCATTTATCCTGTGTTTTCCTACTGTTACTATTGATAAAAGCTTCAAGCAGTGTAAACAGTTCTGTGTACTTGGCAATGGGCATTTGGAAGAGCAGCTAGCACATGGCGAGCCCAGAGTTGAAGACCTGGCTAGAACCACCGAGTGCAACATCATTTGGTTTTTGTTTTTAATTTTGATACATAGTCTTACTATATTGCCCAAGCTGGCTTCACATGCCTGGGCTCAAGTGATCCTTCCTGCTCCTTAGCCTCCTGAGTAGCTGGGACCATGGGCACATGCCACTCCACTTAGCCTGTTTTGGAGCCTTAAGGTACTTACTTTCCCTCAGATTCCCAAATGGTTGTTCTCATTGGGATAGGATGCTTCTAACGGGAAAAGCACACACACACTTAACAGCATCAGTGTCAGGACGAGGAGCACCAAGTGTCAGGAAAGTGGCTTCCCTAGAGAAAACATCCCTTTCAAGTTCACAAGGTCACAGCCCATACAGACAATCCCATGAAAAATGTTCCTCCTTCTCTGGGACACTGGAGTTTTGTGGTCCCTCCCCTCTTCCTGCCAATTTAGACCATTTTCTGTGAAGCCATCACATCCTGCCTGCACCTCCCCTAGTTGCTGCCATTGAAGAGTCTCAGCCAGAATGGAGGCACTAACTGTGACAGACAGAAGGTCTGTTCTTCCTGTCCTGGAGGAATAGGGCCCGTGCCTTGGGTAATGATGAATGGTTCTATATCCCTTCTACTTCCTGTAGGATTGGTACTACTTCCTGTAGGATTATGTACTACTTCCTGTAGGATTGGTACTACTTCCTATAGGATTGGTACTACTTCCTGTAGGGTTGGTACTACTTCCTATAGGATTGGTACTTCCTGTAGGGTTGGTACTACCTGTAGGATTGGTATTTCCTGTAGGGTTGGCACTTCCTGTAGGGTTGGTACTTTGCTGGCCTGCAGGACTCCAGATGACCACCTAAGCTATGTGGCAGTGACCCAGGTGGGTGGAAAATGAAAAGTGCTCTTTTAATGGGGCCGGAGTGATTTCCTGCCAATTGCAGAAACACTGGTAAATAGAAGTGAGGCCAGGAAGGACTCAGCAGGACTCCCATGGCAATCTTGTAGAGTCTGACTGCCGTGACTGCTGTCCCAAGCCCTTAGGATTCGTCTGCTTCTCAGGGGCAGTCTGTAACACGCCACTGCTGATTGCGTTTGTCATTCATTATATCTGCTGTAACAATGCCTGTATTCTTGGTGTATAAATAAAAGGTTGGGGTTTTCTTTTGTTTTGATTTCAATAAAGTCATGAATCCTTGGCTGTGAGTCTGAGGATGGCCTTAAACTGCTGAGAACTTTTACTTGTACTGGGATTACAGGTGTGAGTCACTACGCTCTGTTTCTATGGTGCTGGGAATCAAACCCACAGCTTGGTACATCTTAGGCAAGCAGTCCATCATCAGCCCAGCCCCAGCCCCACCCCAGATGAAGAGTCTTACAATGAAACAACGTAGAACATATACTTCAAAATGAGCAATGGCTTCCCAGAGGACACGTTACCTTCCAGAGATGTGGACTAAAAGTTCATCTTCAAAACCAACCCACCAAGGTTTTCCTGTAAAAAGGAAAGCTCACAGTGAAGGCTGAGGTCACGAAGAACATTGTTGGTGTCCTTGACCTGCCCGTTTGTCCCTCTGTCCCTTGCCTTCCTTGGCAACCTAACTGTGAAGAGCGGCCAGACAGCTTCACCCTTTATGCCCAGAAAGGTGACTCAAATGCCATCAGCCCGGAGAACTTCTCAGGGAGGGGACATTGCTGGGAATCCATTTCCTTTAAGGAATGTGGTTTGTTTTTTGTTTGGCTTCATGAGTATGTTCTTACTAAGGAAAGAGCCAAAGATTCCCAAATTCCCAGGCTTCTCTTTTCCTAGTGACTGATTTTCCTTGGAAAGAATTGAAGGAAGGGGGTCGGATACTGATCTTAGGTGTGTTTGTGAGAGTTAATGGTGTTTGGCTAGCTAATTAGGAGGAAAGGGCACCCATTCTTAAACAGCCAGTGGGACTACTGGAATTTTTGCTCTTGGCTCTCTCTTCCAATTCCCTTGGCCCCCCCGCCTGTCTGGGAGTTCTCTTTTCCTCCCTTCCCCTATATCACATAAGCAGGCCTGTGCTTCCATGAAATTCATGAGTCTACTAAACACATCACTGTTGGAGACGGAGCTCAGCTGGTTTGGTGCTTGCCTAACAAGCATGAAGTCCTGGATGTAATCCCCAGGACCTCATAACCTGAGGAGGCTGTTCATGCCTCTAATCCCAGAAGTTAGAGGTGGACGAAGTTCAAGGTTATCCTCAGCTACAGAAGGAGTTCAAGACTAGCCGGGGTTATCCTCGGCTACAGAAGGAGTTCAAGGCAAGCTGGGGTTCTATGAGACCTTGTCTGGAAAAGAAAAATATCTTCACCGTGATAACAAAGTGTTTACACTTTTTGGTAGAGTTTCTACTTTGCTTTTTGGGTCTTTTCTCCACCTTCCGTTTTGGCTCCCCTTCTTCTAGTCCCCCTTTTGCTTTTCTCTTTCCTTCCTGGAAGTCTATTTTATTTCATAAATGAATAAGGGAATTTTTTTTATTAAGAAATTTTTATTCATTCCACATACCAACCACAGATCCCCTCTTATCCCTCCCCCTTTTGCTTTTTGTAAAGATTAAATTTAATTGTGTGTACTTGTGTGTCTCTGTATGGAGGAGGCATGTCATGAAGGCCGGAGGCATTGGATCTCCTGGAGATGGAGTTACAGACATCTGAGAGTCACCCAGTGTGGGTGCTGGGAAGCAGACTGTGTCCTCCAAAGTAGCAGTGCACACACCAGCCTCGCTTTTCACTCTTGTGAGACGAGGTCTGTCATAGTTACTTTCCTATCGCTGTGATAAATTGCCATGATTGAGGCAACTTGTAGAAGAAGTTCATTTAGAGCTTATGGAATTAGAGTCCCTGATGGCTGAGTGGAGACGGCAGGCCACAGGCAACAGGCAGACCTGGAGACAGCAGACGAGAGCTCATATGTCGAACCACAAACAGGAAGTTGAGAGACAGATAGTCTCTCTAAAAATGCAGGAAATCTTCTGAAACCTCAAAGCCCACCCTCGCTCCCCTTAGCAAGATCACACCTTCTAATTCTCCCCAGATATTCACCAACTGGGGGCCAAGTATTCCAATGCCAGAGAATTGTGGAGAGCAGCTCATTTAAATCACCACAAAGTCTCATTCCATAGTCCAGGCTGGCTCAGACTCATATCAAACTTCCCGTCACAGCCTCTCAAGTGCTGGGTTACAGGCGTGAGCCATGAAGCCGAAACTGAAGGCGCGTACCACCATACCCGGCTCTTCTTTCCTTTCTTTTCGTTTCTTTTTTCCTTCTTCCTTTCAGAATATCCTGTAATTGACAGTGGAATGGAGTGACCTCCACCTTTCTGTCACCGTAGGAAGGCAGAAAGAGTGCCGATGACAAGAGAATACAAATTAACTTTAAAAAACCCAAACCTCTCTGCTATATGAGAAGATGATGTGGGTTCAACTTAGTTGCTTCTTACCACAGCACATGGACGATTGTTACCTAAAGGTTTTCCAAACCTGTACATAGTTTACATACAATAATCTACTATTGACTTTGATGTGCCCAGTTGTGTGTGTGTGTGTGTGTGTGTGTGTGTACAGGAGCGCCTGGCAGTTCACACCCCTCTGGGGTTGCCTACTCAGGTCACAGCTTAGAGAACTACACCACAGCACGTGTGTACTGCGTTCATCCAGCTCAGGTTTGCGGATGACAGTTACAGAGTCTCAATGGCATCCCATGCATCCCATGCATCTCATGTCTGGAGACCTCAAATCTTTTCAAGTGCAGCTTTCAGCTCAGAATCCTGACAGGACCAGCTGCTGACAGTCTTTTGAGTGCTTGTGTTTGGCTGGGACCAGGTGCTGTTGCAGAGACAGCCCTGGACTCGGTGTCCAAAGGACTGTGATCTGAGTGCCGTTTGATTAGCCGTCTGGTCTGAGAAACAAGTCACTTAACCTCTGTGAACTTGGTTTCCTCATCGTTAGGCTGAGATCTTAGGGCGGAGCTCAGGGGTGATTCGTGATCTGGTGCAGTTAATTAGAATACCAGCTCTAACCCTGCGAGGAAGAAACAGGAAGGGAAGACTTTGTCCCCAGCAAAGCCGCTCAGCAAGGCTCAGCGGAGAGTGCACTGGCGTCAGGATATGCTGTTCATCTTATTGCTGTTTTTCTCTGGGAATTTCTGGGAGGCCACTCTCAAGCCCAAGTTAATATGTTTCTGTCTTACTTTGTCCCCTTTGGGTGTCCGCTCAATGCACTCTTGAATTGTATTTTTAGAGAGAATCTCCATGTTCTGGGCAACAGTGGTATAATCACTTTGGACGGTAAACACTGACAGCATGATGTATTTGAATGCTTCACTGTGTGGATTGCTCTGTTAATGGAAGGATAACGTGTCCTGAAAGGCTGCCCCTCCAAGGGGATGCTCCTGCTCAATGAAGCTGGTGGTTGGAAATGACAGCAAAGTGCAGTTCCTTAGATTTCCTAACAGAAAGTCAACAGATGAAAATGCCATGCTTTCCCGTGTGCAGATCAGGGGCAGGAAATGCAGTTAGAGGCTTTTTTATTTCTTTCCCTGGGTAGGAGAACCACCGAGGTGGCTTCTCTTTATTTTCTGCTTTTCTCTATCTTGTACTGAGCTTTGGTTCCTCTGGGATGTGCCATTTCTCAACAGATTTTGATGCCAATACTTTACAATTCTCCCTGTCCCTCACTTCGTGGGAATATGGCCCCTTGAAATGCAGATGTTTGCAGCAGCCTCTTAACCATTCCACTGGATGGGGTTGTTCTGTCCTGGATCCAGAGCAGAGACCTCAACCCTGCTGATCTGCCATCCTCAGAAAGTACCACATGTGCCCCAGGAAGCTGACAAGGTGGCGGGAATTGGCGCCTTCTTCCATTTTTTTTTTCTTATTCCAGGACAATGTCCTCTTATAAAACAGTGAGCTAAATAAATGTAAAAGTGCCCTGCCCTGCCTAGCAGTGGTATAGAAATAACTGGGCAAGAACCATATGTGCATTTCCTCAGTGGCTGGAACAAGAGAGGGCCAGTTGGTAAGGTGCACTTACAGGAAATCACTGGCGATTCTGCTGAGCGGGTTCAGCAGTGCGTCAAAGGTTCTGAAGGTTTCCGTTTCATAGACTTTGCCCCACACAGAAATGTTGTTGAACACCATGACTAGCACTGTCGATTTCCAGGTCTTCTGTCCACTTAGCTTACTTGTTTCATGGTGTGGGATCATGGAGTAGAAAATGAAACCCCGTGAGCCATCATGCCCTCGGAGCCTAGCAAAGAGAAGGCAGCCTTGGTGAAGTGCAGACAATCTTCCTGAAGCTGGCCCGGAATAGGCTGCAGCCTTTTCCTGTTAAATTTCCTATCTTGGGCCGGGATAAAATACCCTGAAAAAAAGCAAGTCAGGGGAGAAGGTGTTTAATTCGACGTACGGTTCCAGAGGGATAGAGTCCATCGCGGCAGGGACAGAGTGAGAGCAGGAGCCGGGACACTGGCTGCTTTACACTCTCATCCACACACTGGAAGCAGAAAAAGGAGAGCGGGGATGGGCTGAGGCTGTAAAAGCTCTAAGCCTACCCTCAGTGATGTCCTTCCTCCTGCAAGGCCACCTCCTAAAGGCTTCTGGTGTCCCCAAACAGCATCGCCAACTGGGAACCAAGTGTTCAGATGTTGAGCCTATCAGGGACATTCTCATTCAAACCATCAAATCATGAATTTATTGTTTGGGATGAAAACTATCTCAAACCTCTATGTGTAAAATTCGGATTTTATGTAAACCAAAGGAACTATTGTTGCTTTTCTTAATTTTTAAAAATTTATTTTACATTTGTTATTTATGTGTATGGGTGTGGGCATGTGTGTGCCATGACCCCTATGTGGAAGTCTGCATAGACTTTCCAGTCTGTTTTTTCCTTCTACCGTGTGGATTTACGGGCTCGTGGCAAGTATCTTTACCCGCTGAACCATTTCACTGGACCATTTTAAATAATGTTAATTTTCTTATTTAACAATTTCCTAACTGTATATAATGCATCATGATTACTCTTTCCACCCACTCTCTTTTCTCCTTCCTACCTCTGTCAATTCCACACACACCCAATCCCCACCAGTCCTTTTTCTGGACTCGTGACTTTTGGTTTTATAGTGTGACCCATTTTGTTTACCTAGGATCACCTGTGTGACCATTGGGTTGACACTGTCCTTTGGAGCTGCTGGGTCATCAGAGTGTACAATGAACACATTGATTTCCCCAGGACCTATCAAATAGTTCAGTGGGAAGGGGTGGGGACCCGAGTCCTCCTCTGCCGGTGGACACCGCCCCCTTCCACCCACTCAGCTCTTGTCCTTACACCCTGTTCTGGGAGACAGCTCTCCATGGCTCACTCCATCAGCAGCTCCCCGACTCTGCATCCAGTGGAGTCCAGTCTGTTTGGTCCATTCCCTCACAGTAACAGAGGTGCGGACTGGGGGAGTAAGTGGGTTGCCCCTGCCTTTAATGACAGCGTAGTCTCTGGCTGTCAGGTGACAGCAGTTCTGTGACATTTTCTGTATGTAGAGAAACGCCCGTAGTGTTTTTTCTAGCATAGTTGACTGAAATTCACCTTGATTACTGGAGATGGAAAACAAGTGATTTACATACAGAAATATTCGCTGCTGTAGTTTCAGGTCTTCAATACCAGCATTTCCACTTCACAGGGTGATCATTGACGTGGAAAGTGTGTTTATAATTTCACTTATTTCCTTATCAAGCGTATTCATGACAGGAGAGAAGCCACGCCGTGCAGTGTGGACGAGTTGATAGGACTGGTGGTCAGGACCTCGCTTCAGAGAGCGGCAGTTGCTTTGTTCTATCTGAGGCTTGTTTTTCTTCTGCTCATTACGTACTCCGGCGCCAGATGCCATGGACACAGTCAGATCACGTGTGGCCTCTGGGCTTGGGGCAGCACAGGAGAAGCAGAGTGTTCCTGGATATTATTTTGACCTTTTGTACGCCATCAGGAACAACTATGCATGGAAGAGATCTTGAACCCTATAAATATATTCCATGAAACCTCAAACTAAAAATATCACTAACTCCACTTGCATGAGCTAAGATATGTTTTGAAAAAATCCACAGGTACAAATGCCAGTGACATCCAAAGCTGACCTAAGAGAGGGAAGTTAAAATGCAAAGACGTGATTCCTATAAGGGACTGTGGTTAAATATCTTTGTGACCCTGTGAATGCATGCTGGGACTTCTCCCAGGACGTGGACAGGGGCCCTACGTTCTTGAAGTTTAAACACTGCCTGACACTTCACAGAAGCATCAGGAAAACCACTATGGGGGCTGTAGAAATGCTCTGTTGGTGAAGTGTTTCCCATGCAAGCATGAAAACCTGAGTTCACGTTCTAGAACCCAAGCAAAAGGCCAGGTGTGGTGGTGTGCACTTAGAATCCCAGTGCTGAGGAGGTAGTAATGGACCCCGGGGCTCACTGGCTGGCAAGCCTAGCCAGGTTGGTAAGCCCTGATCCCACTGAGGAATTCTGTACCCTAAACAAGGTACATGGCCTTCTCAAGAGCAGCACCTGAAATAGACCTCTGTCTTCCACACTCATGTACACATGTGTATACGTACCTGCCCATAAACACACACACACACACACACACACACACACTTACACACTGGGGTGGGAGGGTTGGGGGGTCATGGAAACTGACCTAGAATACCTTAGGAGGGGAAGCTTTTATGACTATAGTTTGTTTAGGGAACGCTAGTGATGGAAGCCGGGGGACGCTCATGCCATGCAAGCACTCTGCCACTGAGCTGTGCCCCATCTGGGCATGTGAAGATTTTACAACTCCCCTTGGTTACTTCTCCTTTTTCTCCCCATTCACTCTCCTCCTTTTAACTGTTTTTTTCTCTGTTACAAGTGTGGGAAGAGCATTGAGAGAGGGCTTGACCAAGTAATCACTTCTTGGCATATGACTGCTATTGTTTTCAAGCCAAGAGACCTCATGTCATTCAGAGGGTGGACCTCCTTGACCATCATATTCACAGCCTTGGGATGGGGCCTCTTGACTGTTTCACTTCAGAGAGTGCCAGAAGTTGACTCGGCATGCAGCATTTCTTTGTGCCATTGTCCTGATGGTGGTTCCTTTCCTTCCCAGCTAAGGAAGGTCTTTGGAAGGTCCCATCACCATGATGGTTGGGTTGCATGTGATTCATCTGTGTCACTGCATATAAACAAATAGAAAGCCTGCTACCACACAGGTATTTTTCCCCTTTGAGAGAGGGTCTCATGTAGCCTAGACTGGCTTTGAACTTACTGCACAGCTGAGTATGATCTTGAACTTCTGATCCTCCTGCCTCGACCTCCTGGCCAGAGATTATAGGTGTGTGTGGTTGTATTGTGTTCCCCAAAATATTGTGCACTCTAATAAACTTATCTGGGGTCAGAGAACAGGACAGCCACAATATTAAACATACAGGTTAGGCAGTGGTAGCACACACCTTTAATCCTAGCATTCCAGAGGCAGAGATCCATCTGGATCTCTGTGAGTTCAAGGCCACATTGGAAACAGCCAAGCATGATGACTCAAGCCTTTAATCCTAGGAAGTGATGGCAGGAAGCAGAAAGGTATGTAAAGCATGAGGACCAGGAACTAGAGCCTGGTTAAGCTTTTAGACTTTTAGCAGCAGTTCAGCTGAGATCCACTGGGAGAAGGACACAAAAACTTCTAGTCTGAGGAAACAGGATCAGCTGAGGAATTGGTGATGTTAGGAAGCTGTGGCTTGTTCTGTTTCTCTAATCCTTCAGCATTCACCCCAATACCTGGGATTGTTTTTATTAATAAGACCTTTTAAGATTCATGCTACAGGGGTGTGCTTCCACACCTGGTTTATGGTATATGTGGTACTGGGAACTGAACTCAGGGCTGTACATGCTAGATAACACTCTACCAACTGAGCTACATCCCTAGCCCCAGATGGGCTTTGAAAGAGGTAGAAAATGGATGTCAGTGGTAATTAGCTCCTAATGGTAAGTCTTTAGTTAGGCAGTGGTGGTTTAATCAATGTCCTGTCCTGATTAGTTTTTTGTCAATTGGACACAAACCTATACATAGCTCGTGTCCTAGTTACTGCTCTATTGCTGGGAATAGACACCATGACAAGGGCAACTTTTAATAGAATCCTTTAGTTGGAGGTTTGCTTGTGGTTTCAGAGGTTAATCCATGTTCATCATGGTGGGTTCTGATCCGTAGGCAGCAAGCAGAGAGAGCAAGAGAGCGAGAGGGTGAGAGAATGACAGAGAGAGAGAGAGAGAGACAGACAGACAGACGGCTCATGGACTTCTGAAACCTCAAAGCCCACCACCAGTAACACAAACACAAGACCCAGGAACACACACCTCTTCCAACAAGACCACATCTCCTAATCCTTCCCAAAGAGGTCCACTAACTGGGGACCACGCATTCAAACCACTACATCTCGAAATTTTAATTGAGAAAATGCCTCCTTAGGAGAGCCTGTGTAAGTCTGTGGGGATTTGTCTTGATTGATGTGGGAGGGCCCTGCTGATTGGGGTGGAACCATCCCGTCAGCAGCTCCCCTATAGCTTCTGCATCAGCTCCTGCATCTGGGTTCCTGCTGTGCCTGAGTTCCTGCCCCGACTTCCCTGGATGATGAACTCCACCCTGTAAGATGAAAAAAACCTTTCCCTCCCTAAGTTGCTTTCGGTCGTGGTGTTTATCACAGCAATAGAAACCCTTAATAAGACATCACCCACCCCAGCCCGGTGAGTGGCGAACCTTGGGATGTGGCGGACTCTGTGTGGCTAGTGGTCATATCAAGCTCATTTGAAATAATAGTATTTTTTACATCATTTAATAAAATAATGACTAAAGTCAGTTTGACCTGTTTCCCTTTTAGTTTTGTATTCAGTTACTAGAGAAGGCATGAGCTACATAGATAGTGTGCATTACCTTTCTGCCACAGCCCTGGTAGGTCTGTGACACCCCTTTTTATACACTTTGGACCTCCTAGGGAAGCTCTGAAGGCTTCCTGGAAGTTCAGGGAGTGGTTGCTTTGATTTTCCATGGGATTTGGCTGTTAAGTTGAACAAACCCAAACATAATGAATCAGAACAGCAGGCTATTGTCTTATAACAAGTTGGAGTTGGGATAATGAAACCCTAGGGAAGTATCCAAGCCAAAACACAAAGTGAGCGAGTTTTCGACTTAAGGAAAATATTGCCACCAAAGGTCACCTTTCATCACCGTACTGCCCCTGATGGTGATAATTTAGGCTGCTGTTTCATGGCCTTGGTGTTGGAAGCTGGCTACCCCTCAGACTGCCATGTTCTCGCAGGGACAAATTTAGTGCTGAGATTTGCACATCCTTACTATTTGTGTCCCTGTGTGTGGACTGCGTATCAGCTTGTTCCTCAGGGTCAGAGTTGCCATTTCATTACTGGTAGAAATCCGTGGGGATAGTAAGTGTTCCCCACAAAACCTTGGCAGTAGGTCAGTGGATGCGTTGGCACAAGTTCTGCGAAAGAAAACACTGTTGACGAGACATGGGTGAGAGAGGAACCTTGCAAATGGGTGAGATGATGTCTACCCGAGAAAGAGCTTGTGCGGAAGTGGATGGAGCACCCAAGGCCTTCCCACTCTGCACCTGCTGCTGTGCTGACCGGATGCAGTTGCTGTTCCCTGTCCTCACCCGACTATATGTTATTATTTTTCACACAGCAGGTTCTCAGCTTCTTTTTGATGGCCAGATTCTGAAGTGGAATAAGAAGAGACTGTAGTCTTTCATCATTTGAGATTGAGCCTTAAGGACCTCAACTGATGTAAACCTTTAGAGAAGGAACTATGACTCCCTCGGATCAGAGGTTTCAGGCTAAACCTAACCTGCTGGCTTTCCCCTGGGAAATAAACTAATGAAATTATCAACGAATTGATCTGTTTCCCACTGTTACCTTCCACTATATCCTTGCCTCTCAGTCTCCTGTACGTGAAACAATGTACAATGTATTTCATAAAGCTTCTTGTATTAGAGATACTTATATGAATTAAGATTTTTATTTATTTGTCATTTATTTATTTATTTATTTATTTATTTATTTATTTATTTATTTTGGTTCTTGAGACAGGAATTCATGTAGCCTAGGCTGGCCTTGAACTCCTGATCTTCCTTCCTTGACCTCCTGAGTGCTCGGGTTATAGATACACTTCACCATACCTGGCAAATGATTGTGCACATAGTCTTTCTCTGGAAGAAAAGGTGGCCGCATTTTCTTAGTCTTCTTTTAGTTTTACTCTAATCTCCGCATGGCTGCCTTTAATGTTTGTGTTAATCCTATGCTCAGGTGTCCTTAGGAGAGTCTGTCTGTCTAAACTTTTACCTTATGAGAGTCTGTCTAAACTTTTACCTTATGAAAGTCTGTCCAAACTTTTACCTTATGAGAGTCTGTCTAAACTTTTACCTTGTGAATGAATGGCTTCTTACGTTTTCTGCTGATCTCCTGTGTTTGCTTATCCTCAGACAATCACTGTTTGCTTGTCAGTCTTCATTAGGTCCAGCCCTCGGCAAACAATAGCTTTAAGGACATCCCTTTCCTTCTCCAAGGCCTGAAGTCTGCCTTGTCCTTATTCACATTCTCACCCTGTGACTCATCCCCTTGCAGACCATGTTAGGGCCCCCAGGGGCCTCTGTTGACTTGGGTTAAGAGAATATCCCAGAGGCGTTATGGGATTTGTATCATAGCATCACATCTTGTTAATAAACTACCTTCTGGTAACCACTTGAAAACATAGCTCACTCTGGTTGTTTCCATCCAGGTCAGAATTCATTCTATAATTATGATTTAGCTTTTAAAAGTTGCTGTTTTTCTCAAGAAGTCTTAGGCATGATCACAAACAGCTTTGCATTTCAGATAGTGTAAAAACTTTGCAAGTGGAGGTTGTGACATGGACCAAACACTTGGAGCTCCTGTTTGAGCTGATTCAACATGTGTTTAGTCCAAGAATTAGAGCAGACAGGAGCAAGAACTTGGACTTCTCACTGCCTTAGAGTGTTAGTTTGAATCCATGAGTTTGTCTTTCAGTGTCAGCAGGCACAGTAGATTGGTCTCTGCTCTTTGTTAGAGTCAGTAAGTGACCAGATCTTTAAGATCTTTTGGGTAGAACTTAAGGGTTCTCTTTGTGGCAAGGGCCCTTCGCATTCCCAGGTAAGCCAAAGCGAAAACTTTGGACTCCACAGCCACTCAGGATGGGGGAGCCTGATTGGCCTTGTCCCCCCAGAATGACCAAAGATGGGCTTTGATATGAATCACTTTATAGAAAATGAAAGGTGTAACATGACTCTTAAAAGGTCTTATAATAAAAAACCCAGAGCCAGATATTGGGGTGAGAGCTGAAAGATCAGAGAAGCAGAACAGCCAGGCACTAGCTTACCTCTACGAAATCTTCAGCCTCAAAGATCTTGTTCCTGTTTCTTCATATCTATATACCTTCTGTGTCCTGCCATATTACCTCCTGGGATTAAAGGCGTGTGTCACCACTGCCTGGTTCTATTTCTCTCATGTAGCCCAGTGTGGCCTTGAACTCACAGAGATCCAGATGGATCTCTGCCTCCCAAGTGATAGGATTAAAGGTGTGTGCCACCACTGCCTGACCTCTATGTCTAATTTAGTGGCTGGCTCTGTCCTCTGATCCCCAGGTAAGCTTTATTGGGGTACACAATATATCACCACAGAAAGGAAACATAAATGAGCTACAACCAACCAGAGGAGTGTTTGAAACAGGCATGAGGAGATCTCTGTCAATGTGTATTATTGGTATGAAATTCTGGATTATTAGCTAGCCAGCGTAGATTCATAGGTAATGGAAATACACAACTGGAAAGCATTATACTATTACTACTTTTAAAAGTAATTATTCTTTGTCATATACAGCCTTTATTATGTTGAGGTATGTTCCCTATGGCTCTGTTTTCTTCAAGACTTTTTATCATGAAGGTCATTGGGTTTTATAAAAAGGCTTTTTCTGCATCTATTGAGATGATCACATGATTTTGGTATTTAAACCCACTTGTATTGTTTATTTCACTTGTTGACTTATTTGTGTTGAACTAACCATCCCTGGATCAAGGAAAGGGATGTCCTTGAAGCTATTGTTTGCCGATAGCCAACCATCAAAGCCAACTTGATTTTGGTGGTGGATGGTCTTTTGAATATACACCTGTATTCAGTTTACAAGTATTTTATTGAGAATGTTTCCATCTGTGTTCGTCAGGGATATTGGCCTGTGGTTTTGTTTTATTTGTTGTGTCTTTACCTGGTTTGGGGATGAGAGTAATACAGGTTTTGGAGTGGGAGGCAGGTGCTATGAAAGGGGAAATGGGGGCGGGGACTTTAATTGGGGAGGAGAGAGAAAGTGTAAGACCGGGAGAGGGAAGAAGGAAAGAAGCAACACTAAGGATGTCTGGAGAAGCCATAGGGAAACAGTGTCCCACAAAGAGAGCCCACAGGTGCCCGAGGATAAAGATTTGGTGAGCACATTGACTCTAAAAGGAGTTACACATCTCTCCTTGGGAGAAGCTATGGAGGCTTCCTGTGAGGATCTGACTGCCCAGTAGAGGGTAGTGGAAGACCATTCCCCCAGCCCCTGCTGGGGACACTTCTGGACTCTTAAAATGAATGAGCTGATTAATGGCTTCCATCATAATCTTATCTTTGTAGCATATATGTAAACTGAGACCAAAGTCTGTGGTGTTTACAGGGTGTGCAAGGAACAATGTGCAGAATAGTTGCTTCTCATGTGACTGCTGGTGGTCCTCAGCAGCAAGAGCATTGCGTTGGGGGTCTGGTGTTGGGGAGGGGAAGAGATGTTAGAGGAAGTTATATCACTACCTCAGTCTCTGTTTTCCCATCTGTAAAATGGGTACAAGGAAACATCTAATTACTGTGACATGGGCCTATTGGAAGCCGTAGGTCTTCCAATGATCCTACAGTGGGTGGTTGAGGTCAGATTAGACTCTGTAGCAATGGAGGGCTGAGTGGATTGGAAGGGCTGGAGGACAGTAATGAACTTTGAAAGGAGTGTGTTGTTTTATCGTCGGCACAGCGGCTGCACCTGAACATACTGCTGTTTCAGCCTCTGACGGCAGCTCTGCAATCACTGCTTAGGCGAGGCCCAGCAGGGCTTCTGTGTCTGCCTCTGCTGCTGCAGCCAAATGTAGTTTTTAACTAAGTCCCTATCATTCTATTTTACCAATAAAGCCTAGGGAGTCCAACGCTGAGGTGAAAACCTGCTAGCTCAGAGAGGCCGAGAAGCAACCAGCTGACCTTCCTCCTTAGCCAGCAAGAGAGTGACCCGGCAAGAGAGACTCTCTTCCACAGTCCCAAACCAAAAAGGACTGCCACACCCAAAGTCCCTCCCTACTACTTCCTGTACATTTCTCTATCCTTTTCTCCGACTCCCTTTAATTCCCTATGGCTACTTCCTGTCAACTAGTTGCTGGCTCCGCCTCTTGACCCAAGGTTTTATTTAATTAATGCCAACTCAGGGTTCACAGTGATCAAATTCCTGCAGCGTGAGTGTGGAAGGCTGTGGGAGCCCGTTCTGGGGTTCCTCGTGGCTTTACCCAGCAGGTCCGAATAGAGGATGATCAGGACCACGGGCCTGAGTGCAGGTGTCTGAGATGGTCTGCACTTGGCTGTGCTGGGGGAGGAGGTCTTTTGCTCCACCCCTTGGCGTCTCTATAAAAACCCTGGGGCAGAGACAGGCCATTGAAAAAGGTTCCAGGCCCTCTCGAGGCTATCCTTTATTTTCTATCTGTTTCTCTCCGCTATAAATCCTTCTATCTAATATTTCCTGCTGCTCACACTCAAGAAAACTCTGGGGAGCTGTGGGGTTGGTGGGTAAACGCCCCACAGAAGGTGAGTGAAGCTCTTTAGGTAATGGGGGTGGTGGTGAAGCTGTCGGGGAGCACGGAGGATGTTCCTGGCTGAGAAACATACATGACTTTCTTTCTAAGGTTGCAAAACTCTGTTCAACAAAGGCTATCCCATGCCTTGTAACTATTGGGTCTTACTCAGCTCAAGATTTTTGAGTGATTTCCAAATGTTTTATTTGTTCTGTGCACTCCTGAAGTTCATGTATTTAAAAGCAACATAATTCCTATTTAGAAAAAAATCAACCCATAAGTTAATGTTTAAATATTTTTCTTCTAAAATGCCTCACAAGTGAAGGAACACTATGAAAGTGGAACTGATTTATTACATATGTAAATAATTCTGGCTATATCCAGTGCCATGCCATCTTATTCACATGTTATTTAACATACACTCACAACAGACCATTGATGTTAAATATAAGTGAATCATTTTTAGCATTATAAATGCTTTAATTCTGTAAATTATTCTTCAGTTTGATCTTTACTAGATTTATAAGTTTCATTCATTTAATTAAAATCCTTGAATAACTCATTAGTGTATCTTTGGTCTTTCAAAAGCCAATACTTTTAAAAGGTAACACATTAGCAGTGATCTGTAATTTATCCTTTTAACTGTTTACAATAAAGGCTTCTCTCACTTGCAGTGTGATATTTAGAAAGAAAAGCTTGAAAATAGTAGACTAACATCTTGGTAGCTCGTTACTGAAAAAGGAAGAATGAAATGTAGAACATTAGCTAGGGGAATTTTTAAGATTCAGAGTAATGTAATTCTAAACACTGGAGCATGTAACTCTGAATTTTAAATTTAGTATATTTTTTCCTTGCAGATAGTTGAAGATTTTGATTATAAAAAGTAAACATAATATAATAAACATCACATATTGATCATCTAGGCTTTTAAGATTTTTTTTATTTTTATATCTGTGGTTATGTGTGTATCTGCATGTGGGTTTGTGTATGTGCGCACACATGTGGGTTTGTACATGTGCACACAGGTATTTGCAGAAGCCAGAAGAAGGTATTGGATCCTCTGGACCTGGAGTTGCAGACAGTTGTGAGTCACTGGACTTGAGTGCTGAGAATCTCACTCAGGTCCCCTGGAAGAGCAGCAAGTGCTCTTTAACTACAGAGCCATTCTCTCTCCATCCCCACAGACTAGAGCTTAAGACTTTTATTCTAGCTTTCTTTTATTATTATTTTTAAATTGTGTATATGCATGTGTGTGAGTGTGGGTGTGTGCACATGAGTGCAGATACCCGAGGAAGCCAGATGCCTCTGATCCCTGAGGGTGGAGTCACAGGCAGTTGTGAGTCACTTGACGTGTGTGTGTGTGTGTGTGTGTGTGTGTGTGTGTGTGTGCGCGCTGGGAACCAAACTTGGGCTCTCTGGATCAGCAAGCTCTCTGAGCCGCCACATCTCCAGCCCTGCCAGCATTTGTGAAAGCTGTTGTCGGTAGATGTGTGTTGTTTCTCTTGGATAAACACCCAGTTTGCCGGGTCAAATGTGAGGAACTGTTAAAGGGAAGGCCAAAGCTTTTTGTTACCCAACATATCATTCTTCATTCTTATTTACGCTCCCCACAGGCAGTATTTTTGTTGGGAGTAGTAACGCCTTACAGTGATTTGAATTTGTACCCTGCACTGACCTGAGAAGTTTTCATGGAGTCAGTCAGTTACAAATCTCTATTTGAGTTGTATGAGTTTTATGTGTGCAGGTTCTTTGTTTTCTGTTTGGCAGATATTTCTTACAGCCTGGAGTTTTGTTTGCACTGTGAAGGAGAGCCACCCCATAGCCTTCCACATGCTAGGCAAGCACCCTGCCACTGAGTTACAGCTCAAGCTCGGCTCTTTTGAAACAGGGTCTTTCTGTGTCGCTTAGGCTGACTTTGAAATTGTTATATAGCCCAGGGTAACCTTGAACTCATGATCCTCTGCTTCCACTCCCAAGCACTGGAATCATAGGCAGTATATACCTCCATACCTAGAGATTACGTTATTTTTCACAAATTTTATTTTTAAAAAAGATTATGTGTATAGGTGGGTTATCTCCAAGTATGTTTGTGTATCACATGTGTGCCTGATACCTGTGAAGGCCAAAAGAAAGTGTTGAATTCCCTGGAACTAGAGTTACAGACAATTGCGTATTGTAGAATGTTATTTCAATGTGTGTTACTTTTGTTCATGCTGCGTTCGTTTAACTCTGAAGCTGTGTTACTGTGCCTGTCTAAAACACCCGATGGTCTAATAAAAAGCTGAACAGTTAATATTGAGGCAGGAGAAGGGATAGGTGGGGCAGGCAGGCAGAGAGAATAAATAGGAGAAATCTGGGAAGAGAGATTTGAAGAGGGATCTAGGAGCCAGAGAAGGAGGAGGACTTGAGGGGCCAGCTACACAGCAAGCCATGGAATAAGAGTAAGATTTACAGAGTAAGAGAATAAGAAAAGTCCAGAGGTAAAAGGTAGATGAGATAATTTAAGGAAAGCTGGCTAGAAACTAAGCCAAGCCAAGGTTGGGTGTTCATAATTAAAAATAAACCTGTGTGTGTGTGTGTGTGTGTGTGTGTGTGTGTGTGTGTGTGTTGTGTAGTTTATTTGGGAGCTGGGTGGCAGGCTCCTCAAAAAAAAAAAAGAAAGAAAAAACAATAGTTGTGAGCCACCATGTAGATACCAGGAATTGAACCTGGGTCCTCTGGAAGAGCAGCCAGTCCTCTTAACTTCTGAGCCATCTCTCCAGCTCCCAGTGACTCTATTAATTGTACCTTTTAGGGAAGAGAGGTATTTAAACCTAATGAAGTTTATGGTCTGTCAGTTGTGGTTTTAGTATCCTGTCTGAAGAATCTTAGCTTAGCCATATGGTAACAAAAGTGATCATTTTTTTCTTCTGAAAGCTTTGTAAGTTTGTTATGTTTAAATCTATGGTTCATGGTCCATTTTGTAATCCCTCCACCCCCATGTCAATGTCATCATATTGACAATGTTCTTTACTCATTTGTATATTTATAAAAAATCAATTAATAATATATAAGTATGGATCTGTTTCTAGAATGTCGGTTGTTTACTTGATTAATTTATTTTGCATTGTGCCAGTATTACACTGTCTTGATTAATATAGTTTTATAAAATATGCATGGCATATGCTATAAATCCTCCATCTATTTTCTTCAGACTATGTATATGTGTGCATGTGGAGGTGTGTGCAGATTGTATGTATGTGTGCAGGTTGTATGTATGCATGTGGAGGCGTGTGCAGATTGCATGTATGTGTGCATGTGGAGGTGTGTGCAGGTTGTGTGTATGTGTGCATGTGGAGGTGTGTGCAGATACATACACACGTCTGCACATGTGTGTGGAGGGTGGCTATTGACCTCAGGTGTCTCTTCAGCCGCTTCTCTCCGCGTTGTCGAGACATCAGTCGATCTTACTTGGAGCTCACCACTTTCACTAGGCCGGCCAGGCCCCAGGGACCTTCCTGTCTCGGCTTCTCCACAAGTACACAGCACCACAGCTGGCTTTGTGTGGGCCCCGGAAGTGAACTCAGGTTCTCATGCCGACACAGCAAGGGGGTTAATGACTAAGACATTCCCCTACCGTTTGGTGTTTCAAAAAGATGGCTTTGGACTTAAGGCTGAGGAAGGGAGACAGAAAGATTGTAAGAGCCAGAGGATCGGGGACTATCTCTTCATAATGTCAGAAGCTACACCCCAAAAGTTTCACCAACGTGACTGCCTACACATGAGCTGAACAAGGACAACAGACATGGCAAAGTGGACAGGGAAGAGACCACAGGCCTCAACCCTGTATAAAGAACCGCGGGCAACCAAAGCAAGCTGGAGCAGAAGTGCTCTTCCCTCAGGAAGAGCACACCGAGTGGTTATTCAATACCGAGTGGTCAGTCCCAAAAACATACACACAAGTAACATTATACAGACTGGAAGCTTATATTTAGAAGTATATATTATCTATTTTCTATAAATGTACCAATGCAATTAAATGAAGGAATACTGTCAATATCAGTGACATCACATAGGGGTAAAATTAACCCCACATCACACACAGACTAGACCATGGACCATAGACATAAACATAACATATAAACTTATAAAGCTTTCATAAAATGATAACCTTTGTTATATCTAGAAATACATATATTCCTGTGACAACAATTTATTGAAAATGAGGCCATGAATTTGAAAGAGAGTAGGGAGGATTATTATGGGAGAGTTTAGAGGGAGGAAGGAGAGGGGGAAATAATGTTTATGTTATGATCTCAAAAAATAAAAGAAATCAGTATTTAAAAGATTGCTTTGGATGTGTGACTCAGTGTGTAAAAGTGTTTGCCACCAAACCTTTTTAGAGGTTGTGTGTGTGTGTGTGTGTCTGTCTGTCTGTCTGTGTGTGTGTGTGTGTGTGTGTGATGTTTCTGTGCGTGTCTCTCTGTCTGTCTGTCTCCCCAGACCTGGCTTTCTGTGCATCTGCAGCTTTCTCTGACTGCAAGAGCAAAGCCTTAAAGGGCCAGTCCACCTGCTACGTGGTTCTGCTTAGCACATGGCACTGGTGGCTGGCTCAAGTCTGCAGACAGTGGCCAGGAGCCGCACCTCCGTAGGTAGCAAGCGTTGGCCTTCCTGGGAGACTGGGACTAGGAAGGCACGTCCAGCTCCTTGTCCAGAACTTTTCTTAGTTTTCTCAGGCCTTGTGTTTGGATATTTGAACCCCACATTGGGTGCCAGAAATTGTGACTTATTTTATTGTTTTATTAAAAAATAAAGCTCAGCCAGGCGGCGGTGGTGGTGCACGCCTTTAATCCCAGCACTTGGAGGCAGAGCCAGACGGATCTCTGTGAGTTCAAGGCCAGCCTGGTCTACAGAGTGAGTTCCAGGACAGGCACCAAAGCTACAGAGAAACCCTGTCTCGAAAAACCAATAAAATAAAATAAAGCTCAGGGGTTAACTATTAGGGGATAAACCTGAGAGATGCACAGAGTGACAGAGAAACAATCACCTCACCCTCTTTTCTACCTTCCCAGGTGGAAGAGGCCTGTGCATTGCTTTTGGCCCCTCCTTATGCCTCCTGTGTGTCCTTCTGTCTTCCTCTGAGTCAGCCAGAAAACTCTGTGGTCCACTCTGGCCAGCTGAATGTGGACCCTGCCCTCCAAACCAAGGTCCAACTCCATTGGTGGTCTTGGAGCAACAACACAAACAATCTCCCACACCACTCCATGTTTGTCTTAAAAATCAGTTTGTCAGCATATGTTTAAAAAGACCTTTGGAGACACCATAGGGATTACCTTGAGTCTACCCATTAACTTCAGGAAAATGAATATCTTAATATTGATTTTACAATCCATGCATATGATATGCATCTCCATTTATTTAGGCTTTAGTTTATTTGAACAAATATTTGTAGTGTTTTGTGAAGAGCTTCTTTCCAAAGGAGGTTTCACAAAGAAGTCACACCCGGTGCCCTGATGCATCCTTCACTACAGCCAGTGACTCTACCAATCCTGTCTATAAAAGTGCTCACAGGTGGAATCAAGAATGGAATCACTAAATCAACTTTCTCGTGTGATCCTCTCTTGGAATGGGCCAATATCTTATACTCCTGTGTGGTATGATACAACAGCCAGAGTATTAACCTGATTTAGTAAAGACATATCTCACTTCTGTTCCTTAAGGATCCCTTATGTAGTGTTTTGATAGCAGACGTGGCTGTTCGTAGATGTTTACTTTTATTCCGGGCGGGTGTGTTGTAATTCTAATTAGTAGTTTTTGCTTACATTTCTTTAAGCACTGTCTCTTGGATACATTTGTAGTTCCTGCTAGGGAATTAGTAGCTTTAAATCTATTACTGATAGAGAATTACTTTGTTAACTCTGAATTAGCCTCCAACTTTTACTGACTTTAGACACATCTGACTCCCCATTGAAAAGGAAGAAACTGTCACCTTCCTTTCCTTCTCCACATGAGTTTAGCTTTTTACTGCTCTCAAGTATATATTATTTTCAGTTTTTAAATTATTGTTTGTACGTGTGCATGCATACATGTGTGTGCTCACACCCAAGTATTTGAATGCCCCAGTGTGGCCATGTTGAGGTTCAGCCTTCAGAAGGTAGGATTTAGTTGAAGACAGGTCATTTTAGGAACCATCACCGAAAGGATTGATGTCACTTTCATGAGACTTCTCTTGGATCTTTTGAAAGTGGGTTATTCTGGACATGGTGGTGAACACCTTTAATCCCAAAACTCAGGAGGCAGAGGCAGGTGTATCTCTGTGAGTTCCAGGCAAGCCTTGTCTACATAGTGAATTGCAGGTCAGCACAGCGAGACCCTGTTTTTTAAAAGGTGGGTTATATAACAGGAAAGCATGGCTCCCAAATCTCTCTGGCTCCCTGCCATGCCATCTGCCGTAAAGTTCTTAACAAGGGCCAAGCAGATGGTCTTTCGTTCAGTCAAGCTTGAACTCACAGCCCTCAAAGCTGTGAGCTCAACCCCATTTTAAAATAAAGTACCCAGCCTCAGGGATTTTGTTTTATCAGTGGAAACAGACTGATGCAACACAAGAAGACATTTCTAACATTAAAATTTTGTTTATATTCTCGATAGCAGAAGCAAACATTGTGACTGAGCCTATACTTGTGTGTATATACTTGTATGTGTGTGTCCAGGTGTGTGGCAGGTGCACATGTGGAGGTCAGAGGTCAACATCACATGTCTTCCTCACTTGCTCTGCACCTTATTTTTAAGATAGGTTCCCACTGGACCAGACACCCTCCTGTCTTTGTCTCCCTGTTTGTAGGGTTGCACGTTCACACCCTAGCGCTGGCTTTTCATGAAGGTCCTAGGCTTGAACCCTGGTTCCATACTTGAGCAGCAAACCCTTTATTGACTGAGCCGTCTCTGCAGAAGAAGAGGCCATCTGTCTTGCTCTAAAAGAGTGATTCTCAGCCGGGCGGTGGTGGCGCACGCCTTTAATCCCAGCACTCGGAGCAGAGCCAGGCGGATCGCTGTGATTCGAGCCAGCCTGGGCTACAAGTGAGTTCCAGGAAAGCGCAAAACTACGCAGAGAAACCCTGTCTCAAAAAAAAAAAAAAAAAAAAAAAAAAAAAAGAGTGATTCTCAACCTATGGATCACGGCCCCTTTGGGTCAAATGACCCTTTCAGAGTGATCACCTAAGACCATCAGAAAACACAGATATTTACTTTATTATGCATAACGGTAGCACAATTATAGTTACAAGGTAGCAACAAAATATTTTTTTGGTTCTTCACCACTACTGAAGAACTGTAGTAAAGGGTGGCAGCATTACGAAGGTTGAGAACCACTGCTCTAAAAGAATATGCAAGCACTGTCAAAGCGTGGTCAGAGGCACTTTTCCAACAGCCCCTATTTTCTCAGTGTGCTGCTTTGCCTCTATTTAGACAATCCTTTTCTTATAGAGATTTTTGCTAAGGAAAATGAAGGTGTTAACATCACTAGGATTTATAGCCTCTTGGTCAGCAGTTGTTGGATGAAATCCTCCTTCCTGGGTGTTTTCTCGGGAGCTCTGATGTGCTGTGCCTTGGACTCGCTGATTTCTAGGTCTGCTGCCTACTTATCATGGTGGGGTTCTCCTCCTCCTGTATTTAAAAACAATTTACATTTTTATTATATTTTACAAAATCATGTGTGTCTGTATGTGGGTTTGCATGAATATGGTGCTTGCAGGGTCTGAAAGAGGGCATGAAGCTGGGAGAACAAGGGATGATAAGCTATCAGGGACTGTGGGGGTCCAGCCCCTCAATAGTCCCCTCCCAGGGTCCGGGAAGAATCTACAACCAGCTGATAATTAATCTTTGAAGAAAAGAAATGAATCTATGCGCACAAAATTCCTCAGTCCATACATTTTATTATTCTGTCAGTTTTCTCTCTACAAGCTTATACTCTGCTCTCATTTTTAGCTCCTTTCTTGCCTGATTTCTCTCTATATTTATCTGTTGTCCCCTCCAGGTTCTATCTTAATTCCTTCATCTAGTTCTGTCCCTTCTAGGTTCTCATCCATCTTGTTCTTTCCCATATCAGCTCCTCTCCTATCTCCTTCTCTCCCATCTCCTTCTTCCTCATCTTGTTCTTCCCCATCTGGCTCTTCCTCATCTTCCATCTCGTTCCTCTAGTCTTCTCTTCTAGCCCTTCAACCTAGTTCTTCCCCATCTCAGTTTGTTCCTCTCAAGTTCTTACCCATCTAGTTCTTCCATTCTCTTTTCTCTTCTCCATCCTCCTCATGCCCTGGGAGTCCTGGTATATATACACTTACAAGCAGTATTCCCTTAGCAGTGCAAAGCCAGGCTTCCAGGGTCAAACAGAGGGGTGATAAGAATCACATAGGGAGGCAATAACCATTAATTATCATTTGCAACCCCAAAGGGAAGTGACCAATGGGGAAATGAATTAACTAAAGGCTAAATTCAGCTCTTATGTGCTCAACTATAATCTTAAATGTGATTGATAGAAAATGTTAAGAATCTATAAGTTTCTAGGTCAATGGGAGAAAATAAAACTGTCTTCTTTTTTTCCTGTGGCTCCTATCTGTCCAAGCTATCTACCATTTTTCTGCAGCATGGGAGAAAGTATACTTGGTTGCTAGGCAACCTATGTATAGGTAGATGCCTCTGGTGATAGTTAAAGGGGGATCTGGAACTAGAGGTAAGGTTTGGGAAAGGAGGAAGTTAAGCTTAATTTGCACATCCATCAAGCCTTCTCAAACAGGTAGCCTGGATGCTTAAGTCTGTTCTTAGAGAGTACAGAGGTATCTCTGGTAAGGTACTTTCCTCCATCTGGGGATGGACCTGGCCGGATGCTGCCAATGATGATAATTACAGAGAGGCTTGAACTGGGGTTCAGGCTGAGCATAGCTGTCAGCACAGAAGGTTATCTAAATATTCCTAGAAGTGGTTAGGTAAGGAGTTAGCGGTCTATAAAGTTAGTAAGGCTCTAAGAAAGGAGGGTCCGAGCTAAATTTTGTAAAGCTATTACTTAACGTCCACCTGACCTAGGTAGTGTCTCTTTGTGGAATTTACCTTAAAGCAGGAGACTTGTTATTACTGTTAGAGTAATAACCTTGAGAGTGGCCAAGGGAAAATCTGATTCCAGAGAAAGCCTTTCCTGAGGCTGTTCTCCAAATGCCTGGAATGTGTATGTCCAGAGAGTGATCAGTCCACACTGTTAGCCCTTCTTATGGAAAAGTCAATTGGGAAAACTATGAAGGCACACATGATTTTCATAACAGAATACAGCTGATATATAACAAGCCAAGTAACACCAAAAACTCTTTGGGATTTGGCTTCCTCTGGAGGAATTCCCTGATCCCTCCAGGTAGTGACTTTGCCATAACCAGCTGAGTTCTTATGATATATTCCTGCAGCCTGCAGCAATAAGCCACCCGATGTGAATTCTGGGAATTGAACTCTGGTCCTCTGGAACATCAGCAAGCCCTCTCAACCATTGAACCATCTCTCCAACTCCTTTCCCCACATTTTATTCCTAAACTAATTCCACATTTCCTTGGCATCTTTCGCTAGGCATCAATTTCCTTCCTATTTGACTCAATTTTCAGTAACATTTTTCAGAAAGGCTGGATAAGAAGTTAATAGAATCGATGCACAGCGGATCATTTGTTCTGACCACAGGTGTGACTGGTCTGGAATAGATCCACAGGGGCTTTTGTGTGTGTGTGAGTGTGTGGTCTTCGGTATTTTTCCGTGAAGACTTGAAAGGCTCTATGCCATGCCTCTGCCATCAGAGTAGCTGCAGTCTGAAGGACTGCTTAAGCTCTTTTTCATAATCTGCTTTTATCTGGCTTTTAAGATCATCTCTCTGTCTTTGGACTTCTGAATTCCTACAGAATAAGCCTAGCTGTGTGTCTGGTTTTTGTTTTGTTGTTTTTGTTTTGGTTCTCATTCTCGTTCTCTCTCTCTCTCTCTCTCTCTCTCTCTCTCTCTCTCTCTCTCTCTCTCTCTCTCTCTGTCTCTCTCTCTCCCTCCCTCCCTCCTTCCCTCCCTCCCTCCCTCCCTCTCCCTCCCTCTCCTCCCTCCCTCCCTCCTCCCTCTCTCTCTCCCTCCCTCCCTGGTATTTTTTCATCTTAATAAATTAATAGGAAGGTTAGTTAGCAGGTGCCTTTGGGGTGTCAGTTTTTCCTATTCCTTTCCGGTAGAATTTTTCCTCTATAGTTGTTTTGGTCTAAAAATAGATTTCTAAGTCAAACTTTTAAATAAATTTAAGGAAACATTCTCTAAAAGCATTCTTATTAAAATACTTGGCATATATAAATTACAAAATGATTTTTTAAAATCTGAAGGAAAAGTATGAAATTACATATTGATATGAAAAAGGTTTGAGAATTAAATCCAAAAGCTGGAGATTTAAAGAATAAATAATTACTAAAACTGAAAACTTAAGGCTTCCTAAACAACTGTCTTATTAAACTGAGTGGTGGCAGGCACTCTGTTTACTAGAAACCGTCACACTCTCAGGTTTATCTTGTCGTGTTCTGTCTCCGTTGTGTCATGGCTTGGATGCCTGTAAACAGAATGCCTACTTCCTTTCAGAAGCTGTTTGCACGCATCATGTGTGTAGGAGCTCCTGGCAGGTGCCGGCTGTGCTGGCCCCTCCCTTCTGCTTGCTGGCATTTGTGGGCTGCTGCCCTGAGCTGAGTGGGCCAGCTGCTGGCAGGTTTCGTCTATCACGTTGCTGCTGGGCAGGTCAGCCGTGTGTGACACTGAGTGCCAGCTCCTCAGGGCGGTTCACCGCTGCAGGGCAGCATTTGCCCCAGGTAGCTGAGGTCCTGCAAGCGGCCACGCTGGAGTTCCTCCTTCCAGATTGCACTTTTTTAGTCACTTCCCATGTCTCTGACTCAGACTATTTTATAAGTGCCACTTAAATTTAAAAAAAAAAATATGTCCTCCTAAGAAATGTCCTTACATAAGCTGAGATGTGTGGGGTGTGGGGAGGAAGGTGGGTTATGTTGGTTATAAGGAAGCTGAGGACTGTTTTTCTCTACCCTCATATATGAGAAAAGAGAAGGGAAGAATGAGTTTTTGTATCTGATTCCACCTCCGTTCTCCTCCAGCGTTCTGGGACTTGAGTCATGAGAAACTGACTGTTCTGAGCCATGTCTCTTCTGAACTCAGCCAACAGCAGAGGCTCATGTGGCCCTGGGCTATCATAGTGATGGGTGAAAAGTCACTCAGCATCCATTGTGATTGAATTGTGTTACGCAGTCCCCACCAACCCACATGCCCAAGCCCTAACTCTCAGCACCTCAGGAGGCCACTGTACTTGGAGATAAGAATGATGAAGGGGTCATTTATTTAAAGAGGACCATTAGGATACAATGCTTCATTCAATATTACTAATGTCCTTACCCCTCCCCCCAGAAAAGGAATCTAGATCACACACAGAGTCAGAGTCACTAGCTATATATGTACAGTGGAGGACCACCGTATGTGGTCACAGTGCCTAGGAGTTGTCTTAATTTGCTCTTCTGTTGCTGTGATAAAACACTCTGACCAAAAGCAAAGTCAGGGAGGAAAGGATTTGTACTTCTAGATCATAGTCTACCACAGAGCAGTCAGGGCAGGGACTGAAGCAGAAACCGTGGAGGAACAGGGCTTACTGGCCATGCTTAACTAGCTTGCTTACACAGCTCAGGTCCACCTGCCTCGTGATGGTGCCACTCACAGTGGGCTAGGTCCTCCCACGTCAATCATCAGTCACCACAATTGTTTCGGGATATTTGATTGCACTGTCAAACTTGAGACTGTGTTAATAAAATTAACCTTGGATTGGGGGTGGAGCCAGTGGCTAGTTCACAAGAATTATCAAGAGAGAGTATGGAGGACCTGGGAAGATAGATAGACACTCAGGAAGAAGTAGGGAGGGACTTAGAGATTCTTGGGCCTTTTTAGTGAAGAGACACTCTCTTGCAGAGTCTCCAGCTGAAAAGGAGGGTCAGCTGGTTGCTTCTCAGCTGATATAGCAGGTTTTCACCCCAACATCTGACTCCTGAGTCTCTCACAGACATGGCCAGAAGACAGTATGATGGAGGCAAGTCTTCAGGTGAGATTCCCTCTTCCTGGATGACTTCAGTTTGAGACAAGCTGACAATACACACTAAGTAGGACAGTGCTCCCCCGCAAGTCAAGGAAGCTCTTGGAACCAACCTGTCACCCCCTTGACCTCAGACTTCCAGCCTCCAGAACTGTAAGAGGGTGGATTTCTGTTGCCTAAGCCATCCAGTCTGCTATATTTTACCACATCAGTGTAGCAACTAATAGAGCATACTTTGTCAATTGCTGGTGCTTTTCCAGCATCCCGCTATAGGCAAAAAAAAAAAAAATAAATAAATAAAAAAAAAAAAAAAAAAAAACAAGATAAAGGAAAATGTGTTCATTGAGACCTGGACAAATCCTAGTTCCTGATTCTCATACCCGTTTCTTTGGCTTTCTTTACACAATGGAGATATGAAGGAGAAGTTTTTGTGTGCATTCGAGATGGGGTACGTGTACCACAACATACGTAAGGAACTCAGGGGACAACTTGTGGGGTTGGTTCTCCTTCTACCACGTGTGTCCCAGGGATCAAACTTATGTCATCAGACTTGGTGGCAAGCATCTATGGATCCATCTTGCTGGACCCCGGGGAGAGATTTTAATTTTGCCGAGTTGTTAGCTGGGTGGCTGTCAGAGTTGAGTATAGAACCTTGGCAGCTGTAATCAGAAGAAGTCGGAGGTATGCAAGAATAACATCGTGTAAGACGGGAGCTGATGCACGCTGATGAGGGCCAGTTGCCTCAGGTAATGCGTTAAGATGCTGCATTTTGATGAGACGAAGAACCCAACATTCTAACAGGCTCTTGAGTTCTCAGATCACAGTCTCATGCCTCTGGGTTTGTCAGTGAGAAGCCTCATCCTCTGCCCTCTGCTGTGTGCTGGGACTCTCCATCTCAGATGTCACAGGCAGAATTCTCTAATTTCAAAAATTGTATTAACTCCTATCAGTCCAACTTCTGACATGAACCTCAGGTTGGTGACTCTTTGTTCTTTGTTCTCCATCTGTGTCTATTTTGATTACCCCAGTGGGGTCACTGCTGCTCCCCACCTCACAGAGCTCTGTCTGGATGTTGTGGGTGTATGGCTTGAACTTGTAGCAATAGAGAACTTTAGAAAGATCTCTTTTCCCTTTCCATCAGCCTTGAGCAGCAATGTAGCTCCCTTGAGTCTCTTACGTCCTCATCTGTAAAATGGGTACAGGGGCTGGAGAGATTTCTCAGTGATTTAGGGCCTATACTACTCCTGCAGAGAGAGGACTGAAGTTCAGTTCCCAGCACCTCCAGGGTGACTCACAGCAGTTTGTAACTCCAGCTTCAGGAAGGATCTAATGCCTCTGGTCTCCATGGGTGCCTGCATGCCACCTGTGCACACAGACGTGTATGCATGCATATAATTTAACATATATATATAAATATAAATCTTATATATACATATATATATACATATATATATATAAACAAATCTTTAAAATAGGAATAGTAATGGGACCTTTAAGGATAGTGAGTATGAATACGATCCCATGGAGAACACTCTAGTTATTCCCTGTGCATTTTAAGGGCTCACCAAGTGTTTGCACAGGTGATAAGTGCAGAGAAGATATTTGAAATCACTGTTGTTACTACCAAGTGGTCAGTTGCTGGAGATTCCTCTCGAAGGATTGTTCTGTCCCCTTAGAGGGACATTTGCTTCTTGTCACAGCCGTGAAGGACCATGAGATTTAGCTCAGATGGACTACAGACGAGGCCTTAGTCCTTGGACTTACAGTCATCAAACCCTCTAGAAGCCACCAGGAGACCCTTTCTGACTCTGAAATATACAGAAATTCCCAAGAGATCTTGTTACAGTGCCGACTTTGGTCTGGTACAGGAAGGTGGGGTTGGAGGTTAAGATTTTACATTTCTAGCGAGTTCCTAAATGAAGGTGATGTTACTGTGTGCCTGGGTTTTGAGAAGCAGGGCCCTTGAATAAAGTGAATAGGAGAGCTGATTCAAGTTGTACACTCCACTGTTGTAAAACAATGACTGTTTTCTGTCAATTTACATTAAAAACCCAAAATTTTTAATTTTCAACTTTTGTCTAAAACTGCCACGTTCTCACTGTTTTACTGCCCCTCACCTTTGTTTTACATGTTTTAAAAGAATGCTGGCTGCAATTTCTATGGACATGACTGTGTGCCAGAAACTGCTCCCTAAATTCTTACCCCGTGTTCTGTGTTCTGGTTTCATCTTGTTGCTGTGATACAACACTGACTAAAAGCAACTCTGGGCAGGAAAGGGTTAATTTCCATTTACAATTCCAGATCACAGCCTCTCTGAGGAAGTCAGGGCAAGAACTCAAGTAGGTACTTGAGGGCGGGCCTGCTTGATTACACACAGCATCACTCCTGTCCAGGGAACGAACTCAGCCCAGGACAGCAGAAACCTTGAAGGATGTTGATTGGTGACTAGTGGGCTGGTTTATAAAATCCACTGCCTAGGGATGGTACCACCCACAGTGAGCTGGATCTCCTACATCTGTCAACAAACAGAACAATCCCCCACAGTCTATACAGCACTGTCTTGGAGACCAACAGGAGAAAGCAGGAGCCAGGGGCATGCTCTGAGTGGACCTGGACCGCACATAGGCAGCTCAGCTGTGGTTGACTGTACAGAACTTTCAGAAGGCAGCCTGTAAAAGCATAGGTTACAGTGTCCTCGGCCCTTCCACCTCTCTGTCCCAATTCAACTGTAAATTCAACTTTCATCAACCAAATATGATTTGCTATTCATTTACTTTAAACTATGGAACGCTTTCTTTTCTCATGTTGAATCAGCAAGGCTCTAGCTAGCTCCGTCTCTAGCTTTTTGTTTAGTACTTAAAAAAAAAAAAGCATTTACAATACTAATAATAGTAACTACTACCATGGCATACACAGAGCTGCAGTGCATGATGGGTAGGATGAGGGACCCGTTTGTCAGGACTTCATACCTGGTGATTGGGGAGAGCGCAGACATTGTTGGGTGGTGCTCAGAGCCTGGGGCGATTGGAAAGCCCGCCTTGATCACTCACTCTAGAACCTCTGTCTACTCATTGGCCATCATTTTCTTTTTTTCTAAAATGAACAGACTGGGCAAGGTGGGAGTAATTTGGTGTGTGCTCACAAGCCGTTTCTTCAAATAAAGACTTATCCGGAGGCCCGGAAGATAAAGTACAAGAGCTGAAATTTCTCAGGCAGACTCTGTGGTGGAGCCCAGATCCAGCATTCTTCCGGGTGTATCAGTCCTTGAACAGCCTCCCAGTGCTCATCTGTCAAGCAGTCGGCTCTAATAGTAAAAGGCCTCTCTTTGGCTCCCAGCAGCCAGGCTCTGTGCTCTGGGGCACAGAACAGGGGTATCATGTGGCTGTGGTTTGCAAACAGAACTAAATATAATGTCGTCTTTGACTCTGGTGGGTCAAGGTTATTAGGAACACTGAAAATAGCCAGGAAGCCTGCTTCAATGTTAGCGGGTTTTGAAGGATTTTTTTTTTACTTGTTTGTTTTGAAGTCTTTGAGGGAAAATGTGTAAGATCATGGGAGGGAGCAGAGTAGAAAGATTATTTGGTGTAACTTTCTGGGTTTTGACTCATTCTGTGAAGCTGTGACTAGCAGTCTCCCTTTGATGGAGTGAGGTAACAATGTTCTTGGAAAAGACAAAATCTGAACGCAAACAGAGATAAGACATCATGAGCTTCCAAAGTCAATAGAAAAGTCTTCAGGGTAATTAGTGTGCTTGAGACCATAAATAAAACGGTTCTCTCATTAGAGACTGGATTTGAAGGCTTTTACTGCCAGTGAGCTGTTAAACAGACAGGGAAATGCAGCATATTAAACGGGAAGTCCTCCGGCGTACCCTGGAGTGTTGAACTAGAGTTCTTGGCTCAGGGGAAACATTTTTATTTTATTACAACACAGAACATTTTCTTTTCTTATTAACTCTGAACACAACTTTCAAAGAGAAGGTGTGGAAACGTCGTGACCGATGCTGAGGTGAAGATGTGGAGAGATGGGGTGCAGAGGTAGTATTTCCACGGCAGGTATGAATCTTCGGGTGTTTTTATTCTGCTCCCCACCCGTGAGCAGCGAAGAAACTCGGCGTAAGGTGCAGCCCTCTGCGCAGTGCCGCCAGCATGGCTGCGTGCTCAGGGAGGAGCGTCCATGGGAGTCTTTTGCTGTTGCCCTCGGCACGTGTCACTCACGAGGCAAATGAAAATGTAACTCATGCACAAGTCATGCTGATTTACTGAATATTTGCCCATCTTGCGTGAACAACAGTGGAATCTCCTCGTTTGTGATATATTATTTCCTGGGACCTCCCCAGGCACTGAAGGATTGGAGCACTCCTACATCTCATGTGTGACAACACTGAAGAGAAGTGCCAGGTGTTGGTTTTGGCAGGAAACACAGAATGTTTTTATTTGTCTCCAACGGTGGGATCTAAAAGCCGGGGCCGGACGAAATTGCCGCAAGGGTGGAGAGGGATGTAGAGAACCCAGAGCCGGAGCCTGCCCAGCCTCCCAGGAGAGGTGGCGAGCACTTCATAGGACCAAGTGGGTTCTGCGGGCTGGCTCTGTATGCAAGTCCTTGCAGTCCTTACACCAGCACTGACGCTGGCCATCACATCTCACTACAGCACTGATCAAGCCCCACAGACCCGAGTTCAAGTCCCTACTCTTCTGTCTCAAAGCAGTGACCTCAGAGATGTTAACTTTTTCTCTAGGTTTGCTTTCTTCCTCTGTTAAATGGACATTAATAATGAGCTGGGTGTGGCACACGCCTTTAATCCCAGCGCATGGGAGGCAGAGGCAGGCCCATCTCTGAGTTCAAAGCCAATGTGGTCTACAGGTTCCAGGTCAGCCAGGACTGTTTCACAAAGAAACTCTGTCTTGAAAAACAAAAACAAAAAACAAGAAAGGACATTAATAATGGCTTTACCTCATAAGGCAAACTGTCAGAGTCTTACTGCTTGTGTTTAAACACTTGTTTGGGGTGACCTTGAGCAATTCTTGAACTTCTCTCTCCCAGCTGCCTCAGTTTCACAGTGGGAATGATGATGGTTCCTGCTTAAAGTGTCCTGAAGAAACCGTGTGGGCTGGAGTGCCAGGTCCAGAGAGAGTGGAGAGCGTGAACAGGGCTCTGGGTTCTATCCCCAGCACAGGGAGGGGGGAGGGAGGAGGGAAGGGAAAAAGGAGATGGGGAGGAAGAGAGAAAGGCGGGGAGGGGAAGGAGAAGATCTTTATACAAGCCCTCAACGAATGTAATCTCAGAATAAAACTGAGACAGTTGAATTTGCAGTTTAGGAAGCTGGGATTCAGAGAGATGTATACAGTAGGCGCTGGCATTAGTGAAGTTCATAAATGTACATACATTCCAGTCTCAGAACTGACCCCAGGGTCTCTGCTCAGAAATGAAGAGTGGACCCCGGGTCTAGTGACCAAGAGAGAGTTGTGACCACAGAGACTCTTCTTGGTTTTAGCTCCCTGTTGAGGTGTGGGGTGAGCCGCATGGTCCCTTCAGCTCTTGAAACCCACATCTTCAATCCTCAGAGCGAGCTCCAGCCGAGGCAGTCGCCAGGGCTGAGGACAGGACGTCATTGAACACACGTTCAAAGGAAATGACACTCCAGGGCTTTTTTCCCTTCTGTCTTTCTTGAAAGGTCTAGAAGGTTCTTCTTCCTTATTAAGTATGACCTTTTAATAAATTTAGTTTTTGTCTTACATAGCGGAGTCTTTTTTTGTCTTAGGAAATTCAATTTGTCTCGGCTTCTGTCTCTTCGGCTTAGTTTAAAGGATGAGGCGAGGGACCCTGCGGCCGCCTCATTACTGAGATCTGCTATATTTCATTCACAGCTCATCATAAATTGCATTCTGGTTGGCCTCATCTTCTAGTCTGTAATTGCAAAGCCAGTCTCAGCCTTTAATGCCATCTTTTGTCGCGTTTGCTATTTCTAGTGTGATTCCCAGGGTTGAGAGTGTCACCACAGGCCACACCTTACCTGCAGGTGGAGCCACACAGGCCATCACTGCCCTTCAAATGGCAAAATCCAGCACCACCTGCAGAGAAATCGTCTTCAAATTTTCTGTGCCACCTTGGGCAAGCCTCTAAATTCTTTGGCCTTTAAAGACTTCTCATCTTTCAAACTATAGTGTAAAGTTTCTCTTAAATCCCTGTAGTGGGTGGCTCTCTGAGCCATGCCCTGAAGCACCGCCCCTAGTGAGCAGGTGGCTGTTTCACATGCCTGTGACTTTGAGGTACACGCCCCCTGATGTGGCCGCTGGGGACCCTTAAGACCTGGGATTAGTGTACGCACTCTCTCTCTTTACTACCTTGTGGTTTTGGATGCTGGGATGGACCAGGGCAGAGCTCTCCAGAGAAATGGGTTGGACCGTGCCTCACCCTTCCAGGATCTTGTGACAAATTCCTTTATTCTGCCTTGTGAGTTAACCCCCAAATAAATTCCTTTGCTCATTAAGCAGGCTCCGTGGATTGCTAGCAATTTTTTCCCAATAAATCCCTTCTGGTGTTTTTTAGCACAGTACCCTCCAAATTGTGGTTAATAGTTACCCAAGGCTCAGAGCAACTCTGGTCAAATAAATTTATGGAATGCCACTTATCTTTTTCATCTCTTGGTTACATGTCACATGGGTATATTACTATCAAACCTGCCAAGAAGCCTGTTTAACAATGTTTAATCAAGCATTTCTCACAGATGGGTGGGTATGCCACTGGAAACTCTCTGATGTGTTTACCATGTGACAATCATGTCCTCGGGGACAGTACAGGAGCAGGGTTTAGGAAAGCACTTTGTCCTGTCTTCAGAGGTGACCTGGCTCCGTCAGGTCAGGGACACCCAGCAGCGTCTCAGAGCTTGTCATATACCAGAGCCATTTAACTACAAAATGGTCGTGTGTGCTGTAACAGTCTGTTTTATTCTAATAAATTGCAAAGCAAATCATGTCTGGTTCATGTGGAGGAGGAGAATCAGGGAGAAATTTTTTTCCTGGAAATATCTCAATACTGAATGGTCTCTGTTCTCAGTTCCCCTGTTATGAAGGGCAGAAAGCCACACTTTTATCAAGAACTGTTTTAGCCCCAGAAAGTAGATGAGGCATACACGACTTCATTTCTCTCTCTTCCACATTCTCTCTGTGTGTGTATGTGTGTATGTGAGTGTGTATGTGTGTGAATATGTGTGTATGTGTGTGTGTGTACGTGCAGGTGGAGGTCAGGATGACCTCATGTTTCGTTCCTTAGGCACCTTCTTCTGTTCTGAGTCAGTCTTTCACTGACCTGAAACCTCACCACCTTGGCTAGGCTGGCTGGGTGCGGAGTGCCAGGGATCCTCCACCTCCCATCTCCCTGTCACTGGAGTTACAAGCACACCACTACACCCAGCTCCTTACCCGGGTCTGAGGGTGGAACTCCAGTGCTCATGCGTGTGAGCCAAGCGCTTTACTGACTGAGCTCTCTCCCGGCCACACCCTCTCTTGCCTTTCCACTTGAAATTATCTAGGAACTGTAATTTGAGATTTAGGAGACTGGCTTCTTCTATGTTTTAAAGGAAGGCCATCAAGAGTTAGGAGGCAGCTTCGATAGACTTCTGTGGTGGTCGGGTGGTGGAAAGCCCGAGACGCTGACAATAACAAAATTGAACATCAGGACTGAAATATGGAATCGCTGTCATAAGAATGCCGGGCAGCAGGTCTGGAAAATCAGATTTCCATCAATGCAGCTGACCTTTTGGAATCAGTTGACACATGACGGCTCTTCAGATGTCAAACATTTTATCAGTGAGTGATTCAGTTATGACCCCATGTCTGGCGCCTGGTACTTCACCGGAAGGATATTATCAGAGGTCCTGAGTCCCAGGCAGTGGCCCTGCACTAGGGGAGGGAGAATGGGGACCCACGAGTGTGGCTAGCCCCAGAGCCACTGCGGAACAGGTGAATAGGGAAGGTGAGGGGCGCCTAGAGTCCTGAATTAGTCAACCTTGTGCTTGACTAATGTGTTTCAATTAGGCTTTTCCCCCAGTGAGTGAAGCTGGGCTGTACATTAAATTACCTCTCAGAATGGGTGCCAGTGGCTAATTCCCTGTTGAAGGAAGTCAGTGTTCTCCCCCCCACTCACACCAAGTGTGTCAATCTCCTCCTTGCTCCTCGGCCATCCACATGGTGATGTGAGGGCGTTTGTCTTCCGTGTCCTTCCCCATGGAAGCTGTGTCTCCATAACTTTCCTACTATTCAAAAATCCGAGGTGTTCAGAAGAAACTGGGTAACCCAAGCCAGGCTCAGGTATTCCTGACTAAGGGGGGATTCCTTTCCACCTAAGACTGTTGTCTTCAGCCAACATACACCTGACAGAATATGGTTCAAAGCCAGTCCCATGCCTGTGCTTTATCAGGGAACAGTTTCCAGAGTCAAGATGAGCAGCTGGGAGAAAAAAAGTCTGTATAGTTGTAGTATTTTTTAAATCCTAGTATTAAAAAAAATAGTAATAAAAGCCCATCTGGTTAAGATGGTGATTCACTTAGGGAAAGATGGAAACAGAAGTCTTGGTGGAGTGGGAAGGAGGATCATTCTTTTCTCTCGGTATCTCCTCTGAGCTATTGTGAAATGATGGTGATGAAAATCTGGATTCTGGATTGTGCAAAGGAGGGCAAAACCCTTGGAACGTTCTTGGCGTGCTTTCTCGGGAGTTTCTTGGGAACAGCCAGCCCTCTTCTGAAGCTGTGTTGGTGGTCTGAGAGGCTCTGACAGGGGGTCCTGTGGACTCTGGGGAGGCTGGGGGACAGTGCTGTAGGTGAGGAAGGTGTGAGAATCACACAGGAAACTCCCTGTTCTTCTGGGGCCAGCAGCACACCCACTTCCACACCCCTCCCTGAGTTAACTCAGCCCACAGATGCTCCTGGGAAGAGAGCCAGGCCCAGCCTAGCTTCTGAAGAGTGGACTCAGTCCTTCTGTGTGCCAGAGCCAGGTGAAGTAAAGCCGAACCCCAGAGCCTGGTACAGGTTAATACCCCGGAAATGACTGCAGTAGTGGACCCTCGCCACCTCTCTGAAGACTGCAAAGGTTTGAGCGTCCTTTCGTAAACTTGTCTAGAGGGAGGCTGTCTCTTTAGTGAGAAGGAACAATGCAGGGCTCTTTCCATTGGGTAAAGCCGTTGCATGCTTATTTTAACATGTGAGCGTGGTAATCTACGTATTCCAAAGATACGTATTTATGTAAAATGCCTGTCTCACATGTCAGCATATCTGTGGATGTTAATAAACACGGATGTTAGACGGGACAGGACTGGTGGGTCCAGGAGCAGCTGGGCAGGCCGGTCTGTTGGGCACTTTAAAGGCGTCCTCGGTGCCAGTGGCCACACACTTGTGACTGTGTTTCTGAGACTTTTGTTTGAGATCGGATGCTGCCCCCGGGGTATTTTCTCTGCAGTCATGTTTTGGGAGAACCGTCCTTTCCTGGTGAGGCTGGCTTTGGGAGAAACCTCATCCCCCACAGCTGACAGCCAATACCCCATCTAGCAGACCTCCTCAAAGGCAGCCTGGCGTGGTCATTGACACCCACAGGCTGTGGCCGTCACTGCTGACTCTCTTCATGTGGACTCGGTAGGACAAGAGGATGGGGCTTATTTTGGTTTCTGGAGAGCAGAGAGTGGGTGATGCCACAGAGGCAGATGGGCTTTGTGCTCCCTCCTTCGCTTCCGACAGCTCTGTCTGAGTGGCGGCACCTCCGGTCAGCTCAGCTCTGCTCAGCTTTGCCGTCCTCCCCAGCACTTGGAGGACTCGGGAGCCTGGGTCCGCTTCACATGCGCACACTTGTCAGGAGGCATGACGGCATTCAGGGCTGGCATACTGTAGATGATGAATAATTCATGCGGCCTCTGGTGCTTGCTACTGTTTCCAGTAAAGGCATTCTCAAAGCCCAGGCTGGTTTAACAATCCGGTAATATGATTCTGTATTGATTATCGACCTGCCTTAGACACTAACTGGAAGATAAAAGTTGACAAACATTAGCAGAGTAAGTTTTAAATTTGACGGTTGCCCTGTGTGGGCACTACACCAGAATCTGTCTCACCTTCTCCCTCCCCTCCCCCCAGCCCCACTGAAGGATAAGATCAAGATCGCCTGGCGTTTACCAAAGATTCTTGGACATCCTCCAGGCCCTCCTCCAGGGTAGAATCTAAATTTCAATAAAAACACTATGCATTGTCATTAAGGTGTAGTAACATGTTTTCTGGTCAAAAACTATAATTGGATTGTTTTTCCAAGTGAAAGAGGCCATGGTAATCAAGTTACAGTAGCTCAGGGTCTCCACGTATATCTACATGTGTTATTTTTAATAAATTCAGGGACTTCTGCTGCTATTTGCGCTGCACAAGGAAGGAATTTTCATTTTGGTTTTCAGGAAAGTTAGGGTAAATTCCAGTAAAATCTTACATGGCAGAGGAGGTTCTAGGCAAATAGAATAAGCTGTAAATGGATGCAATTTTTAGAGGCTAAACCCAGAGAGAAAATAGCTTTTATTTTTCTTTATTTTAATTGACTCCCTTTCTACTCCATGGCATATTTTGAAGGTATCTGGAGTCTCCACTTGCTGCCAGCTGGAATCCGAAGAAAGTATCTCTAGAACTCAGTAGTTGACTTGAATCTCAGTCATAATTAGATTGGAATTTGGCAAATTATTTCAAGACTTAAAATCAGGCATGCTTTATGTTTGGAACAAAAAAGGGTTTCGTTGTTCTGTATTTAAAAAAACAGTGCTTGATATAGGGAACATTGGCAATGTATTTGTTGTTGTTTTGAGTGTTTCTGACCTGTCTAGGCTTGCCCTAATTCACTGTGTAGCCCAGGTTGGCCTTGACCTCTTGGCTGGTATCCTGCGTCATCCTGCTGGGATGCAGTACTGGGATTATAGCACGGGATGCCATGCTTGGCTATAGCAATATAGTTTGGATGGACTTTCCTTTTTTATGAAGGGATACTTTGAATGAACATGAGTCTGACCTTGATTAGACATCATCTCTATTCTCATTATTGTTTGTTTTCAAACAAATCCTACCCCTTCACTACTAGGGTAGATCACCCTGTTTCCTCTCCTAGAATACCTCGAAAGCATTAGCTGGTTAAATGGTTGCTGAAGCTTTTGATGTATTCATTCGTTCCCTTCAGATATAAAAGAAATGCATGAGCTAGTATTTGCATATGATTAATAGTAATTTAGGCATCTGAGATATCCAGCCCTCTATTTTATATTTAAATGTGGCTGCTGACACGTAGGTCTCCATCATTACATACACACTTTACAGGCTGCCATGAGAGCCAGGATAATCAGCAGAAGATGGGTGTTTAACATGACTTCGTGCTGTGTCACTCATTTCCAAAGAGGGGAGAAGACATCTGGATGCCTCTTGGGTTTTCTGGGAGAGGAAGAAGATAGTGGGCGAGTTTTCCTGCTTTAAGAGGCACTCGTAGCTCCTTCTGCAAATGAGCTCTGCCTGTGTCCAGGAAGGTGGGTCAATCAGAGCACGACATTGCCAGGAACCTGCTGGAGGAGTGAGAACATGCTCCAGGAGCGTAGAGCACCCAGGCCTCAGAAAACAGCAACAGCCAGGGCTCTGAGAGCTTCTGCTGAGTTTCCCCTACCCCACCATGCCGGCCACTCTTTCCCCAGGTGTGTGATTACGCCACGCTGCCTTGAAGACCTTAATTTGATGGGGACACTATGAACCCTGCATTTCCTTTCTCCATGCTGCTGTTCAGGGGACCCACGCCGCATGCTGATGTGTGAACTGAAGTAGTCTTCCGGGAGTCGTGGGACACACTGTTTCGGTCTTGGTTAGTTAGAACGGTAGCAGAGCGGCGAATGCCTCTCCACTGATTATTTCAAAGTGGCTTCCATATAAAGAGGACGGTGACCACGTGACACTGCATTACTTCACTCCGCTCTTTCCCTTTCAAGGCTCTTGGCGGCACCCACGACTTTGTTGTCTTTAACTTTCAAGATACTCTCACTGTGATAGTCTCTAATTGGTGACATCGACAGAGTTTCTCCCATGTGTCATCCTCCCTCGACTTGGCATTCCGTTCATGCAGCTAATTCACCAAGCGCCTCTCCACAGGTGGCAGGTGTTGTTCAGACTAATCTGTCATTTATGACCTCAGAAGACCCACTAGCACTTACGGGCCAAAGATGTGTTTGGCGGCCATCCAACAGGAGACTGGGTTGGGGAAAGGACATGAGTATTGAGACAGAAGCTGTGAGAGCCTGTTGTCATCCACGATGGGTAGGTTGGTCACTAGAGGAGCTGGAGGGCGTCTTGGTATTCTGGTGACCCTGTTGGTTTCCAGGGGCAGGTCCGACTGTGGGCCACTTCTCACCCTGACTTCAATCTCGGTGCCTCTTGACCCCAGGCGCGACCACCGCCTCTTCTCACTCCTGGAACCACAGCGATTGAAGGCTCACTTTCCCCTTGTCGATATGACTATTCTTTGGTGGACTTCGAAGTCATTTTTTTTCTGATATAAGTGTACTATATGGAGTTAAAGAAGGAGAGAACGGATCTGTTGGGCGCAGGGTACTGATTAAGTACTTGCTGTCTAGAGAAAAAGACATGGGTCAAATCTCAGCTTTTGCCACGTAACCTTGGATAAGCTTCTTAATTTAAAATGTTTTTGTTTTTTTGGTGGTGTGTGTGTATTGCATGTATAAATTCACATAGATATGGACATGTCTGTGCACATGTGTGTGGAGGTCAGAGGTCAACACTGGCTGTTTTCCTCCATTGCTTTTTACCTTACATTTTCGGAACAGATGCTCTCACTGAACCTAGAACTCACGGATTGGCTAGGCTGGCTGGCCAGTGAGCTCCAGGTATCCCCCGTCTCTGCCCAGCCCAGAGCTGGGATTACTGAGGCCTACCTCAGTAGCCAGGGTTTTGTTTGTTTTTTAAATGTGGATGCTGGGGAATAGAACTCAGATCTTCAGGTTTATATAGCAAGCACTGTACTAACAGAGCCGTCTTCCTGGCCTCAAGTTTCTTAATTTTTTTTTTTTTCTGGGGAATGGGTGTTGCCTTAGTTAGCGTTTCTGTTGCTGTGGTAAAATATCATGATCAAAATCAGCATGGGAGGAAAGGCTTTATCTCAGCTTGCAGATGTCATCATCCAGGGAAGTCAGGGCAGGAGTTAAAGTAGAAGCCATGGGGGGAAACCGCTTACTGGCTGGCTCTCCATGCTTGCTCAGCCTTCTTATACCATTCTGGACCACCTGCCCAGGGCGGTCACCTGATCAATCATCAGTCAAGAACATCACCACGGCTAGTCTGTGGGGGCATTTTCTCAGCTGAGGTTACCTCTTCTCAGGGGTTAAGGCTGTCGCCCAGATTAGCCTTGAACCTGCTGTGCACTGACGATGACCTTGGACTCCACGTTCTCTTCCTCCACTTCCCAAGTCATATGACACCACACCCAGCTTTAGTTCTTAATTTCTTTTTTTTTTTTTTTTTTTTTTTTTTTTTTTTTTTTTGGTTTTTCGAGACAGGGTTTCTCTGTGCAGATTTGCGCCTTTCCAGGAACTCGCTTTGGAGACTAGGCTGGCCTCGAACTCACAGAGATCCGCCTGGCTCTGCCTCCCGAGTGCTGGACTAAAGGCGTGTGCCACCACTGCCCGCTGAGTTCTTAATTTCTTAATCCTAGATTTCTACATCTGCAAAAGTAGAGGTAGTACAGCTCCCCGCCTCATAAGAGCATGGAGATTAGATGGGAACAGCTATAAAACACACGCCCCACCCGGAAGAATGAACAGTTCCAGCCAAGCATCCAAGTCCTTTCAATTAATTAGATTGTTGGCCAATCCTTTGGAATCTTTGGAATCCTAGGTCTAGTTTGGATTGTTTTTGCTTTTAGGTTTTCTGTTTGTTTGTTTTGTTGTTGTTGTTATTGTTTTTAACAGATTCTAGTTTGGTTATTTCTGCTTTTATGTATTATTCATTTTATGTGAATCCTATAAGAATAAACCTTATAATGTGTGAGAGACCAAGACTGCCCTTGACTGACATCCAAAGCCAAGGGGTAACCCCGCCCTCAGATTTATTTACCTTCTACGTCATCACAGTAATGCATGTTCCTACATTTATATACACATAGCAGCTTCGCCCATGATGGGGAAGCCAGAGAATGTGGACATTTCCTGGTCTGGCTTCCTAACTGGGCGTTGCTGTTACAGGATACAATGTTTCTTGATGAGACTTTCTGCTTTGTCCTTACTCTTCATAGCTGAATGAATTGGTAATCTACTAAGTGCCTAACTGTTCCTCATCTGACCCGTGTAAAGGAGCATGCACAGTTTCCCTGTAAAGGACCCGATTCTAAGATCTCACGTCTCCCTGGATCTGAGTTGCTGTTACTGCTGCTACTTCTACAATGGCTTTTCCCTTCTGATTTATTAAATGACCCTTTAACAATGAAAAAGAAGAGTGTGGTGTTAGTGCACACCTTTAATCCCAGCACTCAGGAGGCAGAGGCAGGTGGATCTCTTGTGAGTTTGAGGCCAGCCTGGTCTACAGAGTGAGTTCCAGGACAGCCAGGGCTAAAAGGAGAAACCCTGTCTTCAAAAGAAAACAAAATACTAAAATAAAAAATAAATATAAAAGAATTTTTTTAAATGTGGCCAGCAAGATGGCTCCATGGGAAAGAAAGGCACTTAACTACCAAACCCACATGGAGCAGGAGAGAACCAACTTCTGCAAGTTGTCCTTTGACTGCCACACATGTGCTGTGGCAACACACACACACACACACAGAGAGAAGAGAGAGAGAGAGAGAGAGAGAGAGAGAGAGAGAAGAGAAGAGAAGAGAAGAGAAGAGAAGAGAAGAGAAGAGAAGAGAAGAGAAAGAGAGGGAGGGAGAGAGAGAATTTAAAAAAAAATAGTGAAAAAAACAAAAACCGAACACTGTTCACTTGGGGATCCACATGAAGTAGGCCTGAGGACTGTTGCTGACCTAGGATATTAGAGGCTCAGTGGGTGTGGAGTGAGCAGCTACATAAAAACAATTCAGTAGCTTGAGATGACCCAGGTTACTCCAGGAAGGAGAATCTGTGTCCAGTGACTTCCCTGGCTGCCAGCGTCTGCTCATATATCCCACAGCACAAAAGAAAACGTTACAGAATGAGGAAAACTTCATATCGGATTGGAACGCTAATTTTCAAGATTGGCAGTTTCTAAGCTCATCTCTCCTCTCATTATCACAGTGGTCTCTTTTGGTGAAATGTGATTTTAAAAAAAACTTAGAGGGCAGTTTCTGGATTTTGCATTTCATTATCAGTTGTTGAATATAAAATTGAGATCCTAACACTCCTCATGGCTCATCAGTATCTAACGTCTGTGGTGAGAAGATAAAATGAAGACATGGTCACGTGTACATCTTGTTTATATGAGACAGGCTTTCATGTAGCCCAGGCTGCTCTTCAAACTTGCTGTGCAGTCAGCATGACCTTGAACTGCTTATCCCCTGCACCCGACCCCACGGGAGCCCTGGGATTGCAAGCGTGCCCGACCAGACCTGGTTTATGGGTGGAACTCAGGGGTTCATTGAGACTATGAAGTAAATCTTAATCCTACTTAATCTGAAAGACTTCAATTTTTGATTCAAAGAGGGAGGGGTGGACGGAGATCCTTCCCACCAAACTTAAAGAAATGCTGCCCAGGAGGGAACAATAGATAGGTTTATAAGGATCAAATTCTGAGAAACACAAGATCTGAACACTTGCGTTCACAGTCTAGAGTGAACTTTGTAAAGGATTCGATTCAATGGTAAATATTTTGGCCTTTGTGGTGTAAAAGGTTGCTGGCACAACTATGTAACTGGGAGTCCAGCAAAAAGCCAGCCACAGGTAGCACACAAATGAATGGGCAGAGGTGCATTGCAATAAAATTGTGTGTACAGCAGCAAGCATTTCTTTACAGACCAGTGGTCTAGGCTATTGAAAGAAATAAAAACAAGCAAGCCGTGGGAAACATTTTGAAATAGAAATTATGGTTTGACACAATGGAGATTTGTTTTGTTTAACAAGACATGTTTTAGAAATGAAAGCAGAAAAAAAGCATGTTGGTCATTCATTAGATAAATTTTCCATCATGTTAGTGCACTTTCGCCAATATGAGAAGTAATCTCCAGAAATGTGTCTTGTTACACAGGACATCTACTCTGAAAGGCTGTTTGAAAACACGTTTACCGTGAATGCTAATGTTTTTGCTTAGCTTCAGAATGAGAGAGAAGAATTAGGAGAAATGAAAAACACCTAATTAATGTGATTTGATTTTGTGCCACTCTTAAGTTTTTATCTGAACTAAATGGACGACCAGGGATGTTTTCTCTAATAATTAGGAAGCAATGTGCAGAATTCAAGTGGGTTTTTTTCTGCCTCATTTGCCCTTCATATAGATTTTAAATTATGGGCATCACAGGTTTCTTGTCCATATTTGAAGAGACACTGAAACATGGAAATAACGCTAGGGAATGAAAGGGAGGTTGTTTTGGTTTTGGCTAAAAATCTGATACTTCTTTACTCTGTTGCATTCTGTTTGGACCTAGTAGGCTAACCTTCGTGGGGTTCTACTGAGTAAATCCAGATAGAGAAGCGTCCAGAGCATACTTTGGGGAAGTTAAGAAGGAGTAGTGCTGTGATGAATCCCAGTTCTATTAAAGCTTTACCAAAGCTTAATATTTCCCAGTTCTTCTTGGGTCTGTACGCGCCCTGACCCATCCATCCACCTATCTAGGGAGCTTCTCTCTTCCCCATCTCTCTCCTTCTTCCTCCACACCCCTTCCCCCCATTGCTTCCTGTCTCTTCCTGGCGGCCATGTCAAAGTGCACATGGGGAAAAAGGTTTAAAGGTCTAAACTGTTTTGCTGCATTTACTTCACTATTGTTTCCTGGTCTGTACACTCACCACGTGAGGAGCTGGGGCCGCAGCAGTGAAAGCCGTGATTCTTTCATCCACGTGGGCATCCGTAACCAAGGCACGCACTTCACCAGCCAGCATCAGACAGCCAAGAAGCTCATGAGAAGTCTGTCGTTAACCCTCAATGAGATACACACCAGGTCCCAGTGAACTGCTGTTGTATGTCTGTCTCAATGGCTACGGTGAGACAGACCACTGGTGCTGGGTGCCAGAAACTATACGGAGCAGCTGTGGCTTTACATGGCTAGCAGGCACAGACACCACACTAATTACTTAGAGCAGTATTTGGCAAAACCATCAAAAGAATGTATATACACACAAATGTGTGTATAATCCATAGCATGAATGTCCACTAACAAAATGTGCGATAATATTCATAGCATATTTATTCATAGTAGTACCAAACTATAAAAAAAAATCCCAAATGTCCCCAAACTAGAAGATGGCCACATTGATATGGTACATTGTTTCAATGGACTATCAATTCAAAATAAAAATATACAATGTTTTATATACAATATGGAAGCTTCACACAGGTATTATGTTGAACAAAAGGAGCCAAACAGAGAGTACATGCCACGTGGATCCTCTTTAAAGTTGAAACTCCAACAGCACTCTTCAGCCTTAATGGACTGCAGTGTGGTGGGGGCACCAAGGGTTCCTTGGGGGATGTTAGACATGTTTTAGATCTCGGCCCTGATGGTGGTCACTGGGTTGTGAAGATTTACCTAAGTGTCTGCTTGAAGTTGTGGTCTTCACAGTAGATAAAATAGATTTCAGTAAAATCTTAGCATCGTAAGTGAGGGAGATCCAAGCACTACTGAAGAATGCTTGAAAGTCCAAGTTAAAGGTTATGTGTGCAATCTGAACTCCATCAAAAATCCAGAAAATACAGAAAACCCACAAAAGGGTAGACAGTGGCTTCTGGATCTGATAATCGTGTTTATTTCTCAAAAATTTTGGTGCTTTTGAATTTTCTGTGAACAAATGTATATTACTTCTATACCAGAAACTTTTTTTTTTTTTTTTTGAGACAGGGTTTCTCTTGTGTAGCTTTGCGTCTTTCCTGGAACTCACTTGGTAGCCCAGGCTGGCCTCGAACTCACAGAGATCCACCTGCCTCTGCCTCCCAAGTGCTGGGATTAAAGGCGTGCGCCACCACCGCCCGGCCCAGAAACTTTTTAATGGGAGAAATGGTAATTGTGGTGTTACCTGACAAAGTTTGACAGCTTGTAAATGAGGTTTTTGACTTTTAGGGATGAAGTAGCAATTCAGAATCAGGTTGTGGAGTAGGAGAGGACTTCCCAGAGGAATAAACTATGGGAGGGACTGGGTTGTCATCAAGGGAAGGGTGTGGATGAACACAGGCATCAGAAATGACTCATGAACCTTAGATGATGTTTCCTTGGACCTGTGGGCCTCAACCAATGTTATGCAGACTCTCTTTTCTATTCCCCTTATCCTGCAGTCCTTTGAGTATGTTGACTTCTGCAACCCTACCACGACGATCTCCTATGCCAGTGACAACTTTTACTCTTTGTTGCTGAGATGACTGTGTAGCTGGAACTATGTAGATCAGGCTGGCCTTGAACTCACAGAGATACACTACCTCTGTCTCCCAAGTCCTGGAACTAAAGGTGTGTGCTAACATCTGTGCTTCCATTTGAGTTGTTTTTGTTTGTCTTTTTGTTTTTTGAGACAGGGATTCTCTGTGTAGCCCTGGCTGTCCTGGAACTTACTCTGTAGACCAGGCTCACCTCAAACCCAGAGATCTGCCTGCCTCTGCCTCCTGAGTGTTGGGATTAAAGGCGTGTGCACAAACACATGCTCCATTTGCATTTTTACAAGCTTTTTTTTCTAGCCCTTCTATTTCTAGGCATTACCATCTGCTTCATTTTCCATTTTGAGGTTGGGGCTTCTCTCCTGTTGCTCTGTATGCCAATGAGAAATTAAAGATCAGCTGTGCCAAGCTATTCCCTCCTCCCAAAAAAGATGGATAAAAGAAAAAGGAACCTCAACATACTATGGGGCAGGGAGTCCATTTGTGCTCTTGAGGAGACCCACCACCAACTTCATCCTGACCTAGGCTGCTTTTGTTTGCTTGGCCTGAAGAACTCTTGTGTTGGGAGCCTTTAAGGGAATAGTTTGCATAGGAAATAAAAAGCAAGATACTTTGTTTAGTTAAAGGACTGTTACAGGGCCTCAGACAACAATGTGTGTTGCAAAGTATTTGTTTAACTGTGAAAAGATGTGTTGCATTTGTTTAACTAGGTAAAGATGTGTTGCAGTTTTACCTTGCCTGCCTAAGGCACCTAATTGGTCTAATAAAACGCTGAATGACCAATACAAGGGAGGAGGTAAGGATAGGCGGGACTTTTAGGCAGGGAGAGTAAGGAGGAATTTAGAGTTGGGGAAGAAAGAAAAAGGGAGACAACAGGGTCCAGCCAGACATGGAGTAAACTGGAAAGTAGGACATACAGAATGAAAGTAAAAAGCCCAAAGGCAAAATGTAGATGAATAAAAAGAGGTTAAATTAAGTTAAAAGAGCTAGTGGGACAAGCCTAAGCTAAGGCCAAACATTCACAATTGATAATAAGTCTCCGTGTCTTTATTTAGAGGCTGGTTGGCCCAAAGAAATTGTCCGCTGCAAACATGCTCAACGGGCACTGACTGGCTTGCCTTTCTACGCTCCTTGGCTTTTTCTGATACTTTTTTTTTTTTTTACTGATGGATGCACATTTATAATTGTGAAGTAAAGGAGTAAAAATCTTGAAATCCGCCAGGTGGTGGTGGCAGCAGCAGCAGCAGCAGCAGCAGCAGCAGCGGCGCATGCCTTTAATCCCAGCACTCGGGAGGCAGAGGCAGGCGGATCTCTGTGAGTTCGAGGCCGGCCTGGGCTACCAAGTGAGTTCCAGGAAAGGTGCAAAGCTATACAGGGAAACCCTGTCACGAAAAAAAAAAAAAATCTTGAAATCCATTATTTCTGATTCTGTTCTCAGCAAACCTTGAGTTTAATTAGTCAATCTTCATATTCTTAGTGATAGCCGAGGATGAACAGAAATCCTACTCCCCTCCTTTTTCTTTTCTTTTTCTCCTTTTTTTTAAAAAACAGCCTCTCCCTTTCTTGACAGGGTAAGTAATGGGCTATACAGTATGACTGGAAATTGTAATCAATAAAATTTACACATCTTCAACTCCAATGCCAGGGAAGACCGCCAAGTAGGACCTGCAGTGATATATTGTGTACCCTAATAAAATTTGCCTGAAGAACAAGCACTAGGTTAAACACAGAAGCCAGGCAGTGGTGGCACACACCTTTAATCCTAGCACTAGGAAGTAATATGGCTGGGCGGAGAAAGGTATATAAGGTGTGAAGAGACAGGAACTAGAGGCTTTTCAGGCTGAGGAGTCGTAGAGGTAAGGCGTGGCAGTGGCTTGTTCCTTTGTCTCTCTGATCTTTCAGCATTGACCTCAATATCTGGCTCTGGGACTTTTTATAAGACCATTTTAAGGGCACTTCTAGTAACTTTGAAGCTTTAGATGCAGTTTTAATCTTTTTTTCAAGGCAATCCACAGGAAGTAGATGTTTGTAAAGCTTTCTCTTCATCCCAGGAGAAGATTAAAAACCAGGACAAGCACATCAGTGTCTTCCAGACTCACAGTTCAGTGATTTGTTTCGTGGCTTTGTGGCCCCAGACTTGACCTCTGGGTGGATGGAGGCTACTGTAGCCTCTATCTTCCACCTCTCTCCTGAGGCCAGTGGTCTCTGCTGTCTGCTGGACTCCACTCACTCCGTGGATATTCTGATGGCATCATGAACCAAGTGTTCCATTGGACATGAGCTCACTGTCTGTCATCTCTTTCCAAAAAACTTGTTCTCTTTTTCTTACTCTGCTTCTTGGTGGTCTCTCAGGCAGTGAGTAATCCTTCAGGGTTCTTTTCAATGTCACTATCATGAAGATGTATTTTCACTTTAGGTGGTATCTGTGACATTTCATGCTGTCCCTTTGTGTGTTGGGGTCACCGTCTAACTACACTGCCCATTCCTGGTTGAGTACAGGAGACTATGCAAGAAGGGAATGGTTCAGTCGGGATTGTTTCCTACAATTTCTCTGTGGACAATCTTGTCTCATTCCTGTGCTCAGCCATCAAACTGCCTTTTTCTCTTGCTACCTCAGCTTATGCTGCATGCTCCTCCCACAGCTGACAAGTCCCCATTTCCAGTTCCCTTTTGGATTCAGTATCTGCAGAGACTACCCCACACTCTGTCCCTTCTTGTACAGCTGGACATGCACCCATCACTCAATGCCATTCACCAGGAAGCACCCTAAATTGTCACTTGCTCCTGTCACTGATATGTCCTTTTTGTGTTTCTAAAAGTTCATGGAATGAGTGTTTGTTGTGGGCTAGATATCTTGATTATGATATATAGCAAGATAGAGAAAAGCTATGAGTTTCCACTGGGATACATGTTGGCATAAACCTAGTGGAGAAGTAAGAATGGATTTCAAAATCATACTGAGTAGAAAAAGCTATAGATGTAAGGGCACATACGGATGCATCTATGGAATATACAAAAAGAGATAGAAATCGTAACAGCCATTATCTCTGACATGTGGACCAGGGCTTTCTGGGAGTAGGAAGTGTTCTGTCCCTAGACAGAAGATGGACATTATATGGTGAATGAATGTTACAGCTCATTGAGCCATGCATTTAAGATCTATGCGTTTTACTTAATGTATGTTCATGAAAAATAACAAAATCAATTTATACTAAAAATGATTTTGGAGTAAGATGCATAATAGTATTCCACTAGCTGTCAAAGAAGGAAGCATATGGACAGCTCTGAATGCAAAATGGTGGAGAAAGAAGACATATTCTTGTATTTGTGACTAGAGAAAGTGGCAGAATTTGCTTCCAAAGTGCTCCTACTCACACACTCAATCACTTGGCAATATAGGACATGATCCACAAGAGATTGAAATCTGATTTTAGAAATGAACATATGGATCTTTAATGTGGACCCTTCCAAAGTTTCTAAAAAAAATCTTATGCCCTAAAATTTGTGGTCTTAAAATACTTGCCTTCACCCACTACATGAAATAAATCACAACTGTTGGTTTTAAGCTCGGCCTGTGGGGGCTGACGGCACACAGTTGGGAATAACTACGCCTTTCTTCCCAGGCTGAAAGCTTTCCGACCATGGCAGGACTGGGACTGATGCTGGAAGGTGGAGCTGACTTCACATCACAATATGAATATCCCATTGTAAAATAGCAGTAGTCGCCTCAAACTGCACAGACCCTTTCCTTTGTAAAATGAGGATATAATTGCTTTATACTTATTTACCACTCACAATTATCTCTGGATCCATCTGCTGCTTCTAATTAAGTTTCTATTCTCACCCCTTTGGGTATTTTTCTTTGTCATGTCTAAATTAACCTTTATGGGGTGTTTCTGTCCGTCAGAAACTATCGAGGGCTTTAACTGACACACGGAGAGATACTGGCATTTTACCCGCTTCACAGATGAGGCAGCCAAGACTCAGGAAGTGAAGAAATTGGGGCCGAGGAGATGGCTAGGTTGGTAAAAGTCCTGGCTGCGCGTGCTGGAGGGCCTGAGTTTCTATCCCCAGAACTGGGCGTGGCCGTGAGCATCCTGTAACTCTAGCTCTTCGGCTGCCAAGGTTGTGACAGGAGAATGGCGGCAATCACGGGCTGTTTCTGTTTCAGAAAGTGCTGGTACTTGCTTGTGGCTATTGGTGTTATGGTCAGTTTCTGTGTGGTTTATTTTGGTAGATTAATTCTTGGTCTCCAAACATGTAATTTAGCATTCCTCATAGTAAACAATAAAGCATATAAATGTATGTTCTTTCTTGAGAAATATTCTTATGCCATATTCCTATTAAATACACTCTAAAGCATGCATACGTGTTCATGGTACATGTCTGTGCTGACATATCCCCTTGCACTCTGTAACAGATTATCCTGAAGCTATTGCACACTCTGTTTTGACAAACAATAGAGTCCTGCACAGTGATTCTGCCCTAGAGCATTTCCATATGAAAGACTGCCAGTTTTCTATCCAATAAACTGTCCCTAGCAGATAAAGGATGCAGCGGACTGGCTATTCGATCAGCTCCAGACTCCGGAAACTTCTCTATTGTTAGAAAAATCATTGTCCATCTATAGCCACATATAAAACAGTGTGTTCCAAAACCATCTACAGCTGTGGACTTCAAAATAGCCAAAGGCATCTTTTATTCATATTAAAGCCTTGGAGTTGCCTTAGGGAGTTCAGGTTATTTCAAGCTGGGAATTCTGAGTAGGGGTGGAGTTGTGAGGGAAACGCTATTCTCAGGGGTGAGCCTCTGCTTTTCAGTTGAGCATGTGGGTCTCTGATCTCACAGAGTCACTGCTGTGATTAACACACTTGTGGGTTTAAAGCACTAGGGCGAAACCAAGTGCTGAGTAGGTCTGTGAAGAGTGGGTCCATGCAAAACGTGCTTGTGGGCATGTGCCAGTAGCTCTCTGGGAACTCTAGTCCACTCAGGAGAGAAGGCCGTGGACATACTTTTCAGAGCCATGCATCGTGCCCCAGGGGAGGCTGTGCACATGTGGGTGGATGGTCTCCAACTGGGACTCGCCCCAGTCTCTTCCTCCCTTCATTTCCTGTGATCTAACGGAGCTTCCTTCTGGAGAACCTTCTACTTGGAATACTCTTCTCTGCCCTCCCCAAACCCCTTTCGTTTCTTAATAAATCTGTCTTCAAAGACCAGTGGGGACACCAGGGTCCCCACAGTCCCAGCAGTGTCAGGCTGACTCAGGCTTTCCTCGGGCACGTCCATAAAATCCAGGCACATCACAATGGAACTCACTTGATGTGCCCCGTCCATTTGCCTGTGTGTCATTGTCGGGGCTGAAATAGAAATATGGGAAACTGTTCGTGTAAATGGGACACATAAGCCATTTCTGTGTTCAGAAATATTTTTTAACCCATTGGGTGTGGTGACACACTTGGGAGGCAGAAGCAGGGGGATCGTGGGTTTAAGGCTAGTCCAGCTACATGAAAACAAAGCCCAAACAGATAAAGAAGATGAGAAACTAACAGGGACCGTAAGCCGTGTTCTCACACTGCCTTGCACCCCACGGACACTGCACCTGCATGTTGAGGTTGTGTTTATTGGGTTGTTCTATACTTAGGCATTCCCGTGCCTGAGAGGGCTTCTGGCTGGTTCATCAGTAATGCTGCTAACATCTGGCCCATCGACATCTGTGCACTCAATACATGTTTGTATTCTTATGTTAATTAATGTGCATGTGAGAAGGGGTGGTTTGTGCACATTTATGCACATGTGTGTGGATACCAGAAGTCACCCTTGGGTGTCATTCCTCAGGAACCATCCACCTTATTTTTTGAGACAGGGTCTCTCACTGAGGTCTAGGTTTATACCAACTATTCTAGGCTGGCTGGACAGTGAACTCTAGGATTCTGCTGTCTCCACCTGCCCAGCGTTGGGGTTACTGGTGTGTTATCATGCCAAACATTTGACATCAGTGATGGGGATGTCATCCATTCATATTCACAAAGCAAGAACTTTACCCACTGAGACATGTCCCTGGCCTCTCGGTACATATTTGCAGAATAAAGTTAATACCTCAGTTGTAGTTTCCTGTAATGGTCTCTGTCTATTGCCAAGAGAAGTTTCCTTGATGACGGGTGAGAACTACGCTTGTCTGTGGGTGTAAGGATAAATGTTAGGATGCAACCAGAGATGATGCTGGCTTGGCAAAGTGGCAACTGCAGGTTCTCCTCCTAAATCCGTGACCTCATTAGCCCTGGTGGTTTGCTAGGTTTCAAGTACCAGACATGATTTTACTTTATACATTTTTATGACCATAACCTGCAGGGAATTCTGCAAATTCAAAGTTTCAATCTAAAGGTGGATAGTCTCCAGGGAAGAAACCAGCAAAGAAGACACCTGGCTGTAACATAGAGGGGACATGGTTACCTGGGCTACTGGACATTTCCGAGAAATCAGCAGAGAACTTGAGGCCTGCCAGAATGAGTCAGGGCTTTTCAGTGTTGAGAGAGATAAATTATAAATACTTCCAGCCGGGCCGTTGGAAATGCTTCCCTCTGCATTCTCCCTCCAGGAGACCTCTGGAGGAGGGGAAGCGGGCAGGCAGGCAGGCGCAGTGCACCTGCTCACGGTCAGCACCTCTGCTAGCCCACGCTCAGAGTGCTGATGCTTGGAGCTGCGGCTTCCATGCTCGGTGAGTTATCCTGCCGGCAAGGACAGCCTGTTTCCTGATTACCGGGACAGCTTCCTGTGGCCACAGCTGGTGGGGGCCTCTGGGCATATGCCTGCCACTCAGTGCCTTCCAGATCAGTGGCACTTAGACAAACTCTGGCCAAGAGCTTGAAGCTGTTTGTGCCTCACTGTGGGGTAGAATGTGGGTGTCTTCCTCTCCTACCAAAGCAGCCGACTATGGCGACATGTTTATCTGTGGTCATACAGTTTGATCCAAGTATTGGGGTTCACGTTTGACAGTAGCCCCTGATGGGATATTGTCACTCTTCTTATTGAGTGCCCAGTGTGTGTAGAGCCCCTGGAAAGGAAAGGGGTGAGGGGACAGTTGCTTAGCAGCTGGCAGGAGATGCAGACAGTCTAGAAGCAGCCCTATGATGAGGTAGGCTGTGTCAGTACTGAGCAGAGCTGTCGTCTGGAGATAGAGTGGACGTGTGTCCTGGCCACACTGCTCCTGGAAGCCTCACAGGAAGAGGTAACAGCTGCATTCTTCAGGTCAGGGGATTTCCAGGAGGTTCTAACGGAAGCAGGCTGAGGAATTTTAGCAAATGAGAGAAATATATGGCAGAGGGTAAGGGGTTGGAGTATGAAGCGCATTCCTCTGCAGCAGGTCTGACGAAATGTGACCCGTGCCGTGTCTCGGTGCTCTGACTCTGTGGAGGAGATCCATGGAGACACTCGTCTAACACTGGGCCTGGGAGCCCTGGGCACACTCGTGCTCTCTCTCTTCTTGAAGGCATCTCAAGCCTGACTCTCACTACTTGAAAACCTTGCCTATGGAGAATGTTGTCAGGGAGTAATTTGAGACACTTGATGTCCGTTAACTAATTATGCTTCAGTCCTCAGAGTACCTCAGTCCTGAATGCTCAGCAGATTTTATGTAGTATCTGAATTATTGATGGAGATGATGCAGGAGAGGGGGCTTGGCAGCTCGCTCTGTTTTGAGCAGGTCTTGGGCGAGTGGTATTACGGGAAGAAAGGCAGATGCTCGCAGGGATGGACGAAGCAGGCCTTGCGGAGGAGCCTTGCCCGGATGGAAGCCTGTGCCAGTATACCCAGAAAATCACGGCCTGCTTTGGAGGGATAGTAAGACCCCTTCGGGCTAGGCTTGCAGGAAGGTTGAGAATGCAGACGAGCAAAAGACCAGGCTGTGTTGCTGGCAGGAAGCGTGCTTCAAAAGAGAAGCTCCAGTGGTTCTGATGATGCTTGCTGGGAATTCCAACGGCACCCTTCTCTCTCCAGCCTTCTCACTTACACGCACGCACGCGCACGCACACACACACACACACACACACACACACACACAACACACACACACACACACCATTTGTTCTGCTTAGCATTGAAGATCACTCTGATGTCGTGAGCTTCCTGTAGGGGCTTGAGGCCGGTTTGCAGGGGGCTTCCTGAGCTCTTTGGTTTGCTCATTTTTGCTTTTAAAAACCTCCAGAAAGCAGTTAGCTCCATAGTCATTGAGGAAGCTGCAGGCCACCTTCAGCCCGTCTCCCTAGAACTCCAGGCTGCAGGAAGAGTCTCATCGGAAGACAGGGATTTGCTCTCTGAAAAAAAAAAAAAAAAAAAGTTTCTTAGCGAGAAGCATGTAGATCTCAGCAGGTGACAAAAACATAACCGAGGGGCTCACTTGTGGGGTGCTGTGGCTTGTCCTGCAAAAGCAGTGTCTATGACATCCATCCCCCGAGCGCTGGCTGACCCAAAAGCTGGCTCGGAGTGGAGTCCATCTCCTCGGACAGTCACTGAGCTACCTCACTGCACAAAGGCCAAGTGCAGGGCCTCCCCACGCTTACTGAAGCTCCTGGTGAATCTCCCTGCTGCCGGTTTCTATTTGCAGCATACCATGGGGGAACTTATGTAGGTGAGTTGGCAACTGCTGGCTATCTGGTCACTGACTGGTCACTGGGCTGGTCACTGGTTGCTGGTCACTGGGCTGGTCACTGGGCTGGTACTGCTGGTCACTGGGCTGGTCACTGGCTGGTCACTGGCTGGTCACTGGGCTGGTCACTAGATGCAGTTTTAATCCTTTTTTCAAGGCAATCCACAAGAAGTAGATGTTTGTAAAGCTTTCTCTCCATCCCAGGAGAAGATTAAAAACCAGGACAAGCACATCAGTGTCTTCCAGGCTCACAGTTCAGTGATTTGTTTCGTGGCTTTGTGGCCCCAGACTTGACCTCTGGGTGGATGGAGGCTACTGTAGCCTCTATCTTCCACCTCTCTCCCTGAGGCCAGTGGTCTCTGCTGTCTGCTGGACTCCACTCACTCCATGGATATTCTGATGGCATCATGAACCAAGTGTTCCATTGGACATGAGCTCACTGTCAGTCATCTCTTTCCAAAAAACTTGTTCTCTTTTTCCTACTCTGCTTCTTGGTGGTCTCTCAGGCAGTGAGTAATCTTCAGGGTTCTTTTCAATGTCACTATCATGAAGATGTATTTTCACTTTAGGTGGTATCTGTGACATTTCATGCTGTCCCTTTGTTGTTGGGGTCACCGTCTAACTACACTGCCATTCCTGGTTGAGTACAGGAGACTATGCAAGAAGGGAATGGTTCAGTCGGGATTGTTTCCTACAACTTCTCTGTGGACAATCTTGTCTCATTCCTGTGCTCAGCCATCAAACTGCCTTTTTCTCTTGCTACCTCCAGCTTATGCTGCATGCTCCTCCCACAGCTGACAAGTCCCCATTTCCAGTTCCCTTTTGGATTCAGTATCTGCAGAGACTACCCCACACTCTGTCCCTTCTTGTACAGCTGGACATGCACCCATCACTCAATGCCATTCACCGGAAGCACCCTAAATTGTCACTTGCTCCTGTCACTGATATGTCCTTTTTGTGTTTCTAAAAGTTCATGGAATGAGTGTTTGTTGTGGCTAGATATCTTGATTATGATATGTAGCAAGATAGAGAAAAGCTATGAGTTTCCACTGGGATACATGTTGGCATAAACCTAGTGGAGAAGTAAGAATGGATTTCAAAATCATACTGAGTAGAAAAAGCTATAGACGTAAGGGCACATACGGATGCATCTATGGAATATACAAAAAGAGATAGAAATCGTAACAGCCATTATCTCTGACATGTGGACCAGGGCTTTCTGGGAGTAGGAAGTGTTCTGTCCCTAGACAGAAGATGGACATTATATGGTGAATGAATGTTACAGCTCATTGAGCCATGCATTTAAGATCTATGCGTTTTACTTAATGTATGTTCATGAAAAATAACAAAATCAATTTATACTAAAAATGATTTTGGAGTAAGATGCATAATAGTATTCCACTAGCTGTCAAAGAAGGAAGCATATGGACAGCTCTAAATGCAAAATGGTGGAGAAAGAAGACATATTCTTGTATTTGTGACTAGAGAAAGTGGCAGAATTTGCTTCCAAAGTGCTCCTACTCACACACTCAATCACTTGGCAATATAGGACATGATCCACAAGAGATTGAAATCTGATTTTAGAAATGAACATATGGATCTTTAATGTGGACCCTTCCAAAGTTTCTAAAAAAAATCTTATGCCCTAAAATTTGTGGTCTTAAAATACTTGCCTTCACCCACTACATGAAATAAATCACAACTGTTGGTTTTAAGCTCGGCCTGTGGGGGCTGACGGCACACAGTTGGGAATAACTACGCCTTTCTTCCCAGGCTGAAAGCTTTTCCGACCATGGCAGGACTGGGACTGATGCTGGAAGGTGGAGCTGACTTCACATCACAATATGAATATCCCATTGTAAAATAGCAGTAGTCGCCTCAAACTGCACAGACCCTTTCCTTTGTAAAATGAGGATATAATTGCTTTATACTTATTTACCACTCACAATTATCTCTGGATCCATCTGCTGCTTCTAATTAAGTTTCTATTCTCACCCCTTTGGGTATTTTTCTTTGTCATGTCTAAATTAACCTTTATGGGGTGTTTCTGTCCGTCAGAAACTATCGAGGGCTTTAAACTGACACACGGAGAGATACTGGCATTTTACCCGCTTCACAGATGAGGCAGCCAAGACTCAGGAAGTGAAGAAATTGGGGCCGAGGAGATGGCTAGGTTGGTAAAAGTCCTGGCTGCGCGTGCTGGAGGGCCTGAGTTTCTATCCCCATAACTGGGCATGGCCGTGAGCATCCTGTAACTCTAGCTCTTCGGCTGCCAAGGTTGTGACAGGAGAATGCGGCAATCACGGGCTGTTTCTGTTTCAGAAAGTGCTGGTACTTGCTTGTGCTATTGGTGTTATGGTCAGTTTCTGTGTGGTTTATTTTGGTAGATTAATTCTTGGTCTCCAAACATGTAATTTAGCATTCCTCATAGTAAACAATAAAGCATATAAATGTATGTTCTTTCTTGAGAAATATTCTTATGCCATATTCCTATTAAATACACTCTAAAGCATGCATACGTGTTCATGGTACATGTCTGTGCTGACATATCCCTTGCACTCTGTAACAGATTATCCTGAAGCTATTGCACACTCTGTTTTGACAAACAATAGAGTCCTGCACAGTGATTCTGCCTAGAGCATTTCCATATGAAAGACTGCCAGTTTTCTATCCAATAAACTGTCCCTAGCAGATAAAGGATGCAGCAGACTGGCTATTCGATCAGCTCCAGACTCCGGAAACTTCTCTATTGTTAGAAAAATCATTGTCCATCTATAGCCACATATAAAACAGTGTGTTCCAAAACCATCTACAGCTGTGGACTTCAAAATAGCCAAAGGCATCTTTTATTCATATTAAAGCCTTGGAGTTGCCTTAGGGAGTTCAGGTTATTTCAAGCTGGGAATTCTGAGTAGGGGTAGGAGTTGTGAGGGAAACGCTATTCTCAGGGGCGAGCCTCTGCTTTTCAGTTGAGCATGTGGGTCTCTGATCTCACAGAGTCACTGCTGTGATTAACACACTTGCGGGTTTAAAGCACTAGGGCGAAACCAAGTGCTGAGTAGGTCTGTGAAGAGTGGGCCATGCAAAACGTGCTTGTGGGCATGTGCCAGCAGCTCTCTGGGAACTCTAGTCCACTCAGGAGAGAAGGCCATGGACATACTTTTCAGAGCCATGCATCGTGCCCCAGGGGAGGCTGTGCACATGTGGGTGGATGGTCTCCAACTGGGACTCACCCCAGTCCCTTCCTCCCTTCATTTCCTGTGATCTAACTGAGCTTCCTTCTGGAGAACCTTCTACTTGGAATACTCTTCTCTGCCCTCCCCAAACCCTTCGTTTCTTAATAAATCTGTCTTCAAAGACCAGTGGGGACACCAGGGTCCCCACAGTCCCAGCAGTGTCAGGCTGACTCAGGCTTTCCTCGGGCACGTCCACAAAATCCAGGCACATCACAATGGAACTCACTTGATGTGCCCCGTCCATTTGCCTGTGTGTCATTGTCGGGGCTGAAATAGAAATATGGGAAACTGTTCGTGTAAATGGGACACATAAGCCATTTCTGTGTTCAGAAATATTTTTTAACCCGTTGGGTGTGGTGACACACTTGGGAGGCAGAAGCAGGGGGATCGTGGGTTTAAGGCTAGTCCAGCTACATGAAAACAAAGCCCAAACAGATAAAGAAGATGAGAAACTAACAGGGACCGTAAGCCGTGTTCTCACACTGCCTTGCACCCACGGACACGCACCTGCATGTTGAGGTTGTGTTTATTGGGTTGTTCTATACTTAGGCACTTCCGTGCCTGAGAGGGCTTCTGGCTGGTTCATCAGTAATGCTGCTAACATCTGGCCCATCGACATCTGTGCACTGATACATGTTTGTATTCTTATGTTAATTAATGTGCATGTGAGAAGGGGTGGTTTGTGCACATTTATGCACATGTGTGTGGATACCAGAAGTCACCCTTGGTGTCATTCCTCAGGAACTATCCACCTTATTTTTTGAGACAGGGTCTCTCACTGAGGTCTAGGTTTATACCAACTATTCTAGGCTGGCTGGACAGTGAACCCTAGGATTCTGCTGTCTCCACTTGCCCAGTGTTGGGGTTACTGGTGTGTTATCATGCCAAACATTTGACATCAGTGATGGGGATGTCATCCATTCATATTCACAAAGCAAGAACTTTACCCACTGAGACATGTCCCTGACCTCTCGGTACATATTTGCAGAATAAAGTTAATACCTCAGTTGTAGTTTCCTGTAATGGTCTCTGTCTATTGCCAAGAGAAGTTTCCTTGATGACGGGTGAGAACTACGCCTGTCTGTGGGTGTAAGGATAAATGTTAGGATGCAACCAGGGATGATGCTGTCTTGGCAAAGTGGCAGCTGCAGGTTCTCCTCCTAAATCCGTGACCTCATTAGCCCTGGGTGGTTTGCTAGGTTTCAAGTACCAGACATGATTTTACTTTATACATTTTTATGACCATAACCTGCAGGGAATTCTGCAAATTCAAAGTTTCAATCTAAAGGTGGATAGTCTCCAGGGAAGAAACCAGCAAACAAGACACCTGGCTGCGACATAGAGGGGACATGGTTACCTGGGCTACTGGACATTTCCGAGAAATCAGCAGAGCACTTGAGGCCTGCCAGAATGAGTCAGGGCTTTTCAGTGTTGAGAGAGATAAATTATAAATACTTCCAGCCGGGCTGTTGGAAATGCTTCCCTCTGCATTCTCCCTCCCAGGAGACCTCTGGAGGAGGGGAAGCGGGCAGGCAGGCAGGCGCAGTGCACCTGCTCACGGTCAGCACCTCTGCTAGCCCACGTGCAGAGTGCTGATGCTTGGAGCTGCGGCTTCCATGCTCCGTGAGTTATCCTGCCGGCAAGGACAGCCTGTTTCCTGATTACCGGGACAGCTTCCTGTGGCCACAGCTGGTGGGGGCCTCTGGGCATATGCCTGCCACTCAGTGCCTTCCAGATCAGTGGCACTTAGACAAACTCTGGCCAAGAGCTTGAAGCTGTTTGTGCCTCACTGTGGGGTAGAATGTGGGTGTCTTCCTCTCCTACCAAAGCAGCTGACTATGGCGACATGTTTATCTGTGGTCAAACAATTTGATCTAAGTATTGGGGTTCATGTTTGACAGTAGCCCCTGATGGGATATTGTCACTCTTCTTATTGAGTGCCCAGTGTGTGTAGAGCCCCCTGGAAAGGAAAGGGGGTGAGGGGACAGTTGCTTAGCAGCTGGCAGGAGATGCAGACAGTCTAGAAGCAGCCCTATGATGAGGTAGGCTGTGTCAGTACTGAGCAGAGCTGTCGTCTGGAGATAGAGTGGACGTGTGTCCTGGCCACACTGCTCCTGGAAGCCTCACAGGAAGAGGTAACAGCTGCATTCTTCAGGTCAGGGGGATTTCCAGGAGGTTCTAACGGGAAGCAGGCTGAGGAATTTTAGCAAATGAGAGAAATATATGGCAGAGGGTAAGGGGTTGGAGTATGAAGCGCATTCCTCTGCAGCAGGTCTGACGAAATGTGACCCGTGCCGTGTCTCGGTGCTCTGACTCTGTGGAGGAGATCCATGGAGACACTCGTCTAACACTGCGCCTGGGAGCCCTGGGCACACTCGTGCTCTCTCTCTTCTTGAAGGCATCTCAAGCCTGACTCTCACTGCTACTTGAAAACCTTGCCTATGGAGAATGTTGTCAGGGAGTAATTTGAGACACTTGATGTCCGTTAACTAATTATGCTTCAGTCCTCAGAGTACCTCAGTCCTGAATGCTCAGCAGATTTTATGTAGTATCTGAATTATTGATGGAGATGATGCAGGAGAGGGGGCTTGGCAGCTCGCTCTGTTTTGAGCAGGTCTTGGGCGAGTGGTATTACGGGAAGAAAGGCAGATGCTCGCAGGGATGGACGAAGCAGGTCTTGCGGAGGAGCCTTGCCCAGATGGAAGCCTGTGCCAGTATACCCAGAAAATCACGGCCTGCTTTGGAGGGATAGGTAAGACCCCTTCGGGCTAGGCTTGCAGGAAGGTTGAGAATGCAGACGAGCAAAAGACCAGGCTGTGTTGCTGGCAGGAAGCGTGCCTCAGAAGAGACGCTCCAGTGGTTCTGATGATGCTTGCTGGGAATTCCGACGGCACCCTTCTCTCTCCAGCCTTCTCACTTACACGCACACGCGCACACACACACACACACACACACACACACACACATACACACACACACACCATTTGTTCTGCTTAGCATTAAAGATCACTCTGATGTTGTGAGCTTCCTGTAGGGGCTTGAGGCCGGTTTGCAGGGGGCTTCCTGAGCTCTTTGGTTTGCTCATTTTTGCTTTTAAAAACCTCCAGAAAGCAGTTAGCTCCATAGTCATTGAGGAAGCTGCAGGCCACCTTCAGCCCGTCTCCCTAGAACTCCAGGCTGCAGGAAGAGTCTCATCGGAAGACAGGGATTTGCTCTCTGAAAAAAAAAAAAAGTTTCTTAGCGAGAAGCATGTAGATCTCAGCAGGTGACAAAAACATAACCAAGGGGCTCACTTGTGGGGCGCTGTGGCTTGTCCTGCAAAAGCAGTGTCTATGACATCCATCCCCCAAGTGCTGGGCTGACCCAAAAGCTGGCTCGGAGGTGGAGTCCATCTCCTCGGACAGTCACTGAGCTACCTCACTGCACAAAGGCCAAGTGCTAGGGGCCTCCCCACGCTTACTGAAGCTCCCTAGTGAATCTCCCTGCTGCCGGTTTCTATTTGCAGCATACCATGGGGGAACTTATGTAGGTGAGTTGGAACTGCTGGCAGCAGGTACAGGCTCCTGGCTATCTGGTCACTGGCTGGTCACTGGCTGGTCACTGGCTGGTCACTGGGCTGGTCACTGGCTGGTCACTAGGCTGGTCACTGGCTGGTCACTGGCTGGTCACTGGGCTGGTCACTGGGCTGGTCACTGGCTGGTCACTGGGCTGGTCACTGGGCTGGTCACTGGCTGGTCACTGGGCTGGTCACTGGGCTGGTCACTGGGCTGGTCATTGGGCTGGTCACTGGCTGGTCACTGGGCTGGTCACTGGCTGGTCACTGGCTGGTCACTGGCTGGTCACTGACTGGTCACTGACTGGTCACTGGCTGGTCACTGGGCTGGTCACTCGGGCAGCTGAATCTTAGACACGGGGTGAACATTTGTATTGCTAGCTTTGCAATGTAGCACAGTGCAGTGTCTTTATTACTTTATTTGTTGAGTGCTGTCTTCTTGTACAACTGTATAAATGCCAGCAATGCCCACTGTCCTCTTGTGCTGGCACTGTCCTCTGACGTGGACTGTGGCCGGAGGCTGCTTGAGCGTCAGGGTAAGGGCTGGACGCAGGCTTCTCCCCACGCCATGCTTTCCTAGGCCTGCTGTCAGGCAGACTGAGATGTGGTCTCTGCTGGGAGCCTACTTAGAATCATGTAAGGAGGTTAAGTTAGAGGTAGAATTTAGTCCACAGGTTTCCTGACCACCAACTAGCCCCAAGCCCTGAGCAGCCAGCTCTGAACTCTGACCTGAGAAAGAGGCCACTTTTCTTATGCTTATATGTAGTTGGGCATCTGTATTTGTGTGTGTATCTGTTTGTGTGTATGTGCACGTGAGTGTGGGCACGCACAGAGGCATCTGTATTTATGTGTGTGTATCTGTTTGTATGTGCACGTGAGTGTAGACATGCACAGAGGCATCTGTATTTATGTGTGTGTATCTGTTTGTGTGTGCACATGAGTGTGGGCATGCACAGAGGCATCTGTATTTATGTGTGTGTATCTATTTGTGTGTATGTGCATGTGAGTGTGGGCACGCACAGAGGCATCTGTATTTATGTGTGTGTATCTGTGTGTGTGTGCGCACAGAGGCCAGAAAGGCTTTTTACATCCCCTGGAGCTGGAGTTGCAGGCAGTTGTGAGTTGTGCTGGGAACTGCACTCAGGTCCTCTGAGGAGGCAGGAAGTTCTCTTAACCACTGAGCTCTCTCTCCAGCCCCATGTGCCATCTTTAAAAGCAATGGACACCTGCTGTTGTCATCAGCCACCTCATGGGGTTTACTCCCTCCCCACCCTGCTCTGGCATTTTGACATGTACCAGACTTCTTCCCTATAATCTGTAAATCCAAAGTTCCCATGTTTGCTTTTTACACTATCCTAGAAGACAATCACTTCTCTCGTCATGCAGAGTATGGACCCGGGGCCTCACCTGTGCAGGCAGGTAGTACACCATGGGGAGATAGTCCTATCCCAACGGCTGTGTCTCCAAGTAAATACATGGATCTGTAAGCCTGTTGAAGCCCAGACTGGCCTGAATATTAACTGCTGGAATAAGCCGCAGCTGAGCACGGAGGTGGAGTTGATGCCGTGGAATTAGTTTCTGTGAGTGACAGTTGACCGGTTTAGAGACCGAGAGGTAAAATGGCGTTGTCACACTTGATTTGGGCCAAGAAGATAGGCTCTTCAGGGCACATAGGTTGTTCCAGCAGCCCTGCACACTGTCTTTAGAGTAAGGCATTACAAGGAGGGTGTGTCTGTGTGTATGTGGGTGGGGTGGGTGTAGGGGAGAGACTGACATGGGCTTAATTCTGTAATTTAGGGTATGAGACTTTTGAAGTTTGACTCCACTGCCCCTGGCCCTGCCGCAGGCTGGGAAGCCTCTGGAACCGCCTTTCTCTTCCGAGTCCGCTGTGCTTCCCACCAGGGGGAACAAGTCCAGCAAATTTGGTGACTCTGGTTCTTGAATTCTGCTGCCAAAACCCACACTAAGGATCAGGAGCCGGTAAAGGAAGCCAGCTCTTCCCAGCTCACTCCGCCACCCACGGCCTTTGTGGCAGGGCCTCCTAATGTAGCATGAACACAGCTGAGCACTTAGCCCCCAGGCTTGCTGGGCTGTCTCAAGGAAGTCCCTCAGCCTCTCTGATACTGTCCTTCCTCATCTTAAAGGATAGAGTTGGTTGGGGCATCCATTGCTGGTCCTGGTTTGAAGAACTTTTAGAAATAGAAATTTCTGGGCCCCACTCACAGGAATCTCATGTGGAGGTCTGAGCAGATACCACAATTCATATTTGTGAATGTTCTGTAGATATTCACAGGAATTTCCGAGAAGTGCCGGACTTTATCTTTGCAGACCCTCTTAGGCTTACAGTTCCATTTATTTAAAGCACACAGTGGTTTTAATAGAAGAAAATTCTGAAGGCTCCAGTGGCCCATCAGCAGGAGAAGACGCATAGGTTTATTCACCTTGACTTGTCACTGTTGCGTGGTTGTAGAATGTCACACACTGTACTTAACCTGACAGTGTGGGCATCACAAAGCTCATCACCAGGGCTGCTCTTTGGTTGTCAGAGCCCTAAGTCCCGGAGGGACCTACTAGGGTTGACTTTGGGGATCAGAGAAGCTTCTACCCCATGACAATGCTGTCCCCGTCCTGTGTGTCTACATTAGCAGGAAGCCCATGGAATGACTGAGACTATCGAACACTGGCTACTGAAAATGCAACAGAGTGTATGGCACTGGGGGAAAGAATTCTCTAGAATGTGGAAAGGAAATGATTGCTCACTCTGGCCTGGAGCTTGATCTGTTACTAATTAAAGCCAGGGTGCTTTTGCTGGGCCCACTTCAGCCCCCTGAGCTTCAGAATGCTGGCAATCTTGAAATTATGACCCGAGTTTGTCCCTGGCATGCATTTGTAGAGTGAATACAGTTTATCTTGGGCTTATTTAGACTTGTTCTTAGCACTTTCACCAGATAATATTGGACATTCTAGAAATAGTTGCCGGATAATTCTTTTAGGTATTGCCCTAGGTGCAGTATTAATTTTATTTTCAAGTACAAATTCCTGTCTCAGACTGCAGTCATAAGCTCCTGGTAGTGGGCTGTTTTTATACATAATCATCTGGCTGAAAATATGGCTAAGCTCCTGAGGGTAATCTTTTAAATGCGTCCTTCTTAATCTTCTTTGCTGGGCAGTAAGAAAAGAGATGATAGGAACCCGGAGAGCTGAAGCAGCTATTGGGGAGCCCTGCTTCCTGGGCTCCTGGGTCCAATCTTGATTACATGTCTGCCATGCCAACATGCCGTCCTTCCTTGGTTTAAAGTGTCTGGGGAAATTGTGCAGCTCTGAGAAGGGCAAAGTCACCTCATCTGAGAGAACCAGCCTCAGGGGCTCGCACAGAAGGAGACTGATTATTGAGGACCTGAGTGTCCCCGAGATCCCTGACCCGGCTCATCACAGGTATAGCACAGTCACACATCTGTTCTATCTGTATTCCGAGGATTGTGACTCACCCGAGTTCAGGTTTGGCCACTGTGATCCTTCTGGTAAGTAACTGAATCGCCTTTGGATGCCTGTTTGTGTTTTGTGATTGGCATAGTAATAAAGTTCCTCCTGGGCCATTCTCCTGTGCTGCGTGCTTCAAAGGAAACGCCGTCCTTCATGTATAATGAACGGGGCGGGAGCTGCAGGAATGGAGGCCGTGGCAGAAGGACAGCCACACATTTGAGTCTCTGGTTTATGATCTTTTAACAAATACGTTTCTTTCAAAACATGGTTGGAATAATTATCAGTAACGAGACATATGATATCAAACCCCTGCACCCCGGCAATGCTGTTTTCTCACAAGACCAGGAAAGAACTACACACGGCAGCTGATTAACTCCAGCCAGGGATGACCTAAGCAAAGCCGAATTTCAAATTTGCTGCCTGTCCAGTGGGGTGGTTTAAGAGAAAAGAAAGTGTTTTTATTGAGAGAGTGTGTTGAGACTCTTTCTCAGGTGAATCTCATTATAATGTAACTGCTCAGTGTTTGGCCTGGGAAGGGCGTGGAGAGAGCTCAGGCTGGGGAGGGAGCCGTGTGTATGTGTGTGTGTGTGTGTGTGTGTGTGTGTGTGTGTGTGTGTGTGTGTGCATGTGCGCGTGCTCACATCTGTGTAGGGTAGCTTCAGGTACTGGTGAGAGAATCCACCGTGGTTTTCTTTAGATACCATCTCTCAGTGCTCTGGAACTGGTAGATAGGTCAGACTGACCGGCCAGCAAGCCTGAAGGAACCGCCTGTCTCTGCCTCTCCATCTCTGGTGTTACAAGTGCACACCACCACACGTGGGTTCTGATTGGTTCTGGGGTTGAACTCAAGTCCTGGTGCTGGGATGGCGACTCCTTCATCAACCGAATGGTGTCATCACAGCCTAGGCTGCTGATTCTGACAAAGTCTCAGACATTGTAATGGCGCTTTAGTGGCCTGGTGCTTACCCAGCTGCCCACCCCTGGTGTAAGTCAGTTCTTAAATAAGGACAAGAGGCAGAAGGCCATTAGGCACGGTCCCTACAGATACATGGAGCTGATTCAAGTGAGCACGTGCTATGTAATTCATGGACAGCTGGAGAAAGGGCAGGATTGGAGACAGTTTAGGTGAGGTGAGGGAATTCATTTATATGAAGGTCTTTTGTTTTATTGCAATTAATTTTAACAGCCTTATTGAGCTGTTAAGTATACTGTATAATTTATCTATTTAAAGTAGGTGGTTCAATATGTTTTAGTACGCTTCCTGACATACAACTTGTCACCACAGTGGTTTTTGTTTGTTTGTTTGGTTTGGTTTTTTTTTTTTAGGATTTTCATTGTCTGAAAGTAAAATAAAATAATCTGATCCTTTAGTTTGTCTCTCCATTCAAACTTTTCCATCCCTACCCCTAGCCTTCAGGGATCAACAATCTACTTTCTGTCTCTATAGATTTCCCATTCTGGACATGGATACATAAAGTGTACAGTAATCTTCTGTGTCTGGCTTCCTTCGCTTAGCACAATAGCCCTTCAAGTTGTACTAACTATCGTTTCTTTATTCATTACTGTGGCTGAAAAATATTCCATTGTACCCGCACTTTGTTTGTCCCCTCATTAGTTGGTGAATTTTCAGGTTGTTTGAACCTTTTTAGCAAGTGTGACTAGTATTACTATAACATTCTTGCAGTTTGAAGGGGACATGTTTTCTGTCTTCCTGGGTATATGGCCTAGGGGTGGAATTCCAGGGCTATAGGGTAACTCTAAGCTTATCCTGATGAACTCCCAACTGTACAAAGTATACCCTCATCGGCAACATAGGGAGATTCTGGCTGTTCTATATCATTATCTGGCTTAGTGTGTGTGTGTGTGTGTGTGTGTGTGTGTGTGTGTGTGTGTGTGTGTGTGTATGTTTGTGTGTATTCTGAGACCAGAGGTCAGTCTATGGTGCCTTAGTAGCTGTCCAGTTTGTTTTTTGGGGACAAGCTCTCTCACAGGAACCCAGGGTTTACTGATTAGGCTTGGCTGGCTGGGCAGCAAACCCTAAGAACCTGCCTGTTTCCACCTCCCCAATGCTACGATTCCAAGCATATGCTACCATGCCTGGTTTTTTATGTTGACTGTTGGGGATTGAACTCAGGTCCTCATACTCATGCGGCAAGCTCTTTACCAACTGAGTCATCCCCCCAAAGCCCTATTATCTGATAGGTACGAGCTAGCTATTGTAGTGAGTGAAGTAGCATCTCATGGTGGCCGCTCTGACTGACTGGGCCGGAAGTGGGCCTGTCAAGAGGAGCAGCATCAGGTCGGACAAGAGACAGCTTCCCACTGAAGCCAACGGTTGCAGTTTCTAACTCTCCAAGCATCTTGACTCCACTCCTCCCGACACATCTCTTTTCAGGGAGCAAAGAGATATTGTTGTTTTTATTCTTTTTGGGGGGCCCGCCACCCAGCTCCCAAATAAATCACATGCACGGAGGCTTATTCTTAACTATGAATGCCCAGCCTTAGTTTGGCTTAGTTTCTAGCCAGCTTTCCTTAAATTAAATTATCCTGTCTACCTTTTGCCTCTGGGCTTTTCCTTTTCTATTCCTGTATACCTTTCTTTGTTTCTCACTCCGTGGCTTGCTGTGGAGCTGGGTGGCTGGGTGGCTGGGTGGCTGAGCGGCTGGGTGGCTGGGTGGCTGGGCGGCTGGGTGGCTGGGTGGCTGGGTGGCTGGGCGGGGTGGCTGGGTGGCCGGGTGGCTGGGTGGCTGGGTGGCTGGTCCCTGGAGTCCTCCTCCTCCTCAAGCTGCTGCTTTTTCTTTCTCCTCCATCTCTTCCTCTCAGATTTCTCCTCTGTGTATTCTCTCTGCCTGCCAGCCCCACCTGCCTTGCTATTGGTCAGTTCTTTATCAGACGGTCAGGTGTTTTAGACAGGCACAGCAACACAGCTTCACAGAGTTAAACAAGTGCGACATAAACAAAAGTAACACACCTTAAAATAATATTCTACTACAAGGAGAGATGGAGAAAACATGGCTTCTGCCACCAATTCCTTTACAAGCTACCCTAGAAAGACTGTTGGAAACCCGCTGACCCTGCCTCCTGAAGCAAGTACTGCCCTCAGTTATTGGTTCCTCGTCTGGTAGATGCCAAATCTATTTTTGTGCTCCAAAAAGTTTTATTCTACAGGCAAGGCTGAAAACAGGACACGAATTTCTGCTGGGATTCATACTCTCTAGTGAATGCCTTGGTGCTGCCACTGAAAGATGTTTAAGCTGGATGCCTCTCTTGAAAGAGATAAAATCTGTCATATAGGGCAAGTCAGGATGTCCAGGGAAGCCAGGTAAATGGCAGCTAAATAAGAGTGTGCTGGATGGTGTTGTCCCCAGGGAATGAGTGGTGATATAGTACAGAAGAGCCTGGGTTAAGGAAGGCTTCGCCTCCCTGAGGGATCTACAACGTGGTGGAGAGAGATGAAGAAATCTGGGAGATGGCGGAGTGTTGGAGTCTTGTGGCTTTGAGTTGGGACATTCCAGACTCTTCTTCTCACCAAATGTGTTACTTCAGGAAGTTAACGTAAGTCAGCGTTTCCCTGTGAGTAAGGTTTGCAGACAGGTGTGATCTGGTGCCGGACCCCGGAAAAATATCTTTGTGGGGTACCTGTCTATAGAAACAAGTTGTGTCACCCCAAAGGTATGTCAGTAGCTTTTGAGGAAGAGGAAGCACAGTAGTCTGGGGTGTGGTTGTTTACCGAGCTTCTCTTCTGGAGTAGAGCTATCCCATGTCCGTCCTGTTCCGAAAGCTCGTGGGCAGAAACCGGAACTTCGTTCCTCAGGGTATCTGCTCAGCCATGCAGAGCACAAGAAGGGTATCAAGGTCCACCTGTGTCAGAAAGTATACTGAGGGGAGGCTGGGATGCTGGCCACAGCTGGTCCTGGAACCAGAAGAAGAGTCAGATGCACCGTGAAGGCCCACCATCAGGGCAGGACCCTCCTGGCCCAGGTCTGAGGATTGACTCTGAGGATTAAATAAGAATGGCATGTCACAGTGTTTGGTATCTGGGCACATAAAAGCATCCAGTAAATTCTGGCAACAATAACAATGATAGTTTATTTTAGAAATTATTTTGAATTAGGACTAGTGGAAAAAGCCTGTAATCCCAGTGCTTAGGGGGTAGAGGCAGGGGGATTGTGAGCTTGAGGTCTACTCTGGCTACATAGTGATTTCAAGGCTACACATGGAGACTCAGTCTCAAAACAAAACAAAATAAAAACCAGAGAAGTCGAAACAAAATTATTTGGTGCTACGTTCTGCTGTCTGGTTTCCGTGCGGCTGGGACCTGGGGCTGGGAATGAATCACAGAAGTGGGTTCCCGGGAAGCCGCTGTGTGCTTGGAGCACCCCGGTAGGGACAGGTGCTCTGAGGAGAAGCCCGCTCCGGCACCCCTGCGTGTCCCTGTGCTAGCGAAGCCCAGAGTGCTCATGAACAGCTCCTGGCAGGGGACAAGGGGACATTTGGTAAAGTCCTCCTGAAGCTGCCAGGAACAGCTCGGGATGCAATGTGGCAGCTTCCTGTTGTTGTCTGGTGTTCAGCCCCGGCTTGAGCTGGGCCGGGCTCCGTGCTTCTCAGGGTGTCCCCACGTGGATCTGTCCAGTCCTCCTTTGTGCTCTAAACAACCCTCGGAAGCCAGTGGGGAAGGCGTTTCCTTATTTAAGAACAGGAAAGGCATGAGTAAGAAGCTGGGACTGAGAACAAAACAGTAAGCAGGGAGCTTCTGCCGGTGACTCTAACTCCGTCTCGGATGGTGGAGGGAGCCCTGTTCTCAGGGACCATCTGTCGTGGCTGGGAGCCTGTTGAGAGGTTATGCTAAGTGTTGTTGTGACTCCTGGTTTTTGATTTTTCCATGTTTAGTGTTTACAATAAGCCCACAAGGCCAATACTACTTTTAAAATAGTTTAATTTATTTTTTGAGAAATCCATGCATGTATACAATGTAGTATGATCATGTCCATCCCTCCTGTCCCCTCCAACTCTTCCCCACCCCCATGCCCTCAACAGGTCCCCCTTCCAACTTCATGCCCTCTTTTTCAATAGCCCACTGTGTCCAGTTCATGCTGTCTGAATATGCTCATGACTGTGGGGCCACCAACTGTTCCTCAGCTAGGACTGGGGCCTGGAGAGCTCCTCCCCTTCCGGGCTGGGATTTCACCTGGCTTGATCTTGAAGCAGTAATACTCTTCTGCCCTTTTGACAGCTGAGGAAATGGAGACACTCCTACCTAAGCTCACATCAACACTGAGTGGGAGAGTCAGGTTTGGACCGGATCTGCCAGACACTTAAACCCGTGGTTTTCACTGTGGTGCTATGCTGAGATTCTCTACTGCTGGGAGCCCCTGCTGGGACAGCCTTGCATGTTTCTGTCACCCAGGGACATCTTTCCCAGTGCTCAGATGCCACATAACTGGGAGAACTCTGTGTGTGTGTGTGTGTGTGTGTGTGTGTGTGTGTGTGTGTGTGTTGGCATGTGTGTAAGTGTGTGTGCATCGGTGTGTATGTATGTATGTGTGCATATGTGTGTACTTCTAAAAACAGCAAGCTGTTTTCAAAGTAACCATAATATGCAATGTTGCAATTCTTTAATTTCCATGTCCCTTCTGATCAGAATTGCTGATCTACAACCACAATCAGGAATGTCACGAGTCCCTGGGGAGGTCACAGCTACTATGGGATAAAGGTCAAAGAAGCTCTGCTCCCCAGGATGCTCCAGAGCATCTTCCTGGTGGTGATGAGAGGCTGCACTGGAAAGAGGATCTTTCTTAAATCTGTGAGGGAGGCTGTGAAAAATGTGCACTGGGTGATTGGTAGGGAGGGACTCTGTTCCTCCTCCTCAGCCCCACCTTCCTGACCGGTGGCTCTGGAGAGACACAAAGGAGTGACAGGCACCTGCTGCTCAGACAGGGTCACTTGCGGCCTCTGCTCCTCCACGCACTGATCTTTAGGGACACATCTTGTGATGATGTGACCCCTTCAGGAAAACGGTCTTGTTCTAACTTTTGTTCTGCTCAGGATGGAAATGATGGTGACACCCACGGTCCTCACCCTTCTTTTATTCCTTCTTTCTCTGTACTCTGCAGTATTTTATTCCTTCCTTCTTTCTCTGTACTCTGCAGTATTTTATTCCTTCCTTCTTTCTCTGTACTCTGCAGTAGTGGACCGAGTTTAGGGATCCACACAAGCACTTCACCACGGAGCCTTCTTCCCAGTCCTTAAAATCAGTCCGGCTCTCACTGAATTTCCTGGGCTAGCCCTGAGTTCACACTATAACTCAGGCTGGCTTTGAACCTGGGATCTTTCTTTGTGCCTCAGCCTCCGCGTAGCTGTGATGACAGGCCAGTGTCCCCAGGTCCAGCCACAGCCAGTTTTTTCTAAGTCTTAGAAGAGCTTGGATGGAGGGAGATAAGAGGCCCCAGCCCTGGTTGACATTTTAGACAGTTCACTTCCCCCTTTTACGTATAGTTACCAACTCCCTGCCTAGGCTCCCGTCCATGAGTTTAATCGTGTTCACTGGAAACAGATCTCAAGCCCAACCTTTCTGCCACACGCTGGCATTAACCCCTAAACACCTGTAGCAGACCCTACTACAAGTTAGAACAAGACCGTTTTCTTACAGCGATCTGAAGGGTCCTGCCATAGTGGCGTCTTCCTGCCCCTGCCTTCCAGAGGCCATGTCTCTTTCCCTGGCTCTCCAGTAAGCAGCAGTCAGATTGAGCCCTCTGCCCTCTGGAGAGGCCTGTCCACACCCCTTCCTTATGCTGCCCTCTGCTTTCCTAACGCCTGTGTACATTTCTGTGTGAGTGGCCTGTGTATAACCTCTCTCCTTCAGTTTCTCCGGAGGCTATGGAGGGAGCCGTGTTTATGTTTTTAGTACATTATAGTATCTACCATGGAAAAGGATGTGTAAGTGTGTGGACAATGAATGAATAAATGCTTGCAGAAATCAGAGGAGGAAGGTTTCCCACTCTGCCCAGCTGCTGAGGCCCGGAGAAGCAGCCTAGCACAGCCCAGGGGCTTCAGATGCAATGCTGGGGTCAGCCGCGCTGGCCAACTTCAAAGTCGTCCAGTCCCATTCCTTTCAGTTCTGTGGCCCAGAAAAGCTAGTTCATATCTCTGAGTCTCACTTTCATCATGTGCAAAATATGGATAAAACAATTCCATTGCAAATAGCTCATGAACCCCTATAAAGAACATAAAAAGAAAAATATTTCTAAATTTAGTGAGACCTTAAAACATATTTCCTCATTTTCCCCCCTTCCCCAATATGAGAGGATAAAATAGTTGTCCAGATAACCAATGTAGTTATTTTCCAAAGGAAAGAATGCAAAGAGACCATGGAAAGAAAAATGGGACTTGACATTAGAGCTGGAAAATAGATAAAATTAACCCAAAATATGAGCAAAAGGAAATTATCCCAATGATTTGAATAATAGAAAATGGAGGGAGGGCGTATTCCACCTCATTCTACTACCTGCACTTGCTTTGCCCTGCCTTGTTTTTTATTTATTTATTTCGTTCATTCATTCATTCATTCATTCATTTTAGCTGCTTGGTCAATAAGTTTATTGTCATTATGAAAAAAATCTTCATAGAAAATTGCTTTCTTCCTGAGATCTGAGGAGAGGTGTCTTCTTTTGAGCAACCCCATCTTTCTTCTGGGCAAGGGACATTTTGGGATGGTTCCTCCTCTTCACTTCTCTCTCAGTGTCTTCTCATGGGCTGGATTCTCTCAGATGGAGCATGAGCTCTCTTGTGCATTTCCTCCATCATGTCTGGAGTATGTTGTTCGTTATGTACCGAGAGAACTGTTTTTGTGAGAATCTTTGTCTTCCTCCATCAGGTAACGCATGTAGTCTGCAACATTCTGACTCATGATGTGCTTACAGTGTACGTCTGTGTTGAACTCGCTTTCAGAATAGTAACCAGGGATCGTTTGGCACTGTGAGGCATAGACAAGCCTCCATCCACAGCTTCCTTCAGGGCCCCAACACTTTATTACCAGTTGTAGTTCGGGCAAGACCTGCATCCAATAGCAAGTGCAGGCACCAGGCTGACCATCAATGCTTTCCACATTGTGTTCATCTCCAGTCACCTCCACTTGACCTTCACAGATCTTGTCCGTACCAAACCTATTGAGAAGCCTGCGGGCCAGTACAATGGCCGCCGCATAATTTGTCAGGTCAACTTTCACACCGTACTTTGGCAGTTCATGTGCACACGACTCGCAGACTATCATATCCTCTTCTATATGGGCGTATGCAACAGTATGATGATATCACATGAACTATCATCTTGTATTTGGGTGTGTGATACTTATTTTTGACCTGGATCACCAATCGTTTCTGAGCATCATCATCAGTTTTACCCTCTCACCGCCTTCTAAAGCTCACTTGGTATCTCTTAAGGTAGGCCTTATTCTTGACAAGTTTCACAAACCCCATCCTGCGGAACAGAAACCCCGCAATCGCAGCTCCACACAGGCCTGCAGGCCCAGCAACTCTAAGGGGGAAAAGCTATTTTTGATTTATTGATTCTTGTTTTTCATTTCTTTTCAGGCTCTGAAGATTATTTTTATTTTCAGGCCCTGAGTTACTATTTTCACAGGAAACTTTCTCATCTAAATCACTGAATTGAGTGGATAATATTGTTTTAATTATGTGTACTTAAGAACTAATCTTGGGGCTAGAATTTCACAAAATCAGAATCACACATGTGATCTTTTGTGCTTGACGTCTCCTGACCTGAGCAGTGGTTCTCAACCTTCCTAACACTGAGAGCCTTCAATCCAGGTCCTGGTGTTGTGGTGACCCGCAACAAAAAATTGTTTTCCTTGCTACTTCATAACTGTAATTCTGCTCCTGTTGTGAATCAGATGTAAATATCTGTGCTTTCCGATGGTCTTAAGTGACCCCTGTGAAAGGTTTATTCAACCCTCAGAGAGGTTGAAAGTCGCAAGTTGAGAGCCACTGGACTAGGTAGTATTTTCAAGGTTCACTGATGTTATGGAATGTGCCATGACTTCATTTTCTCTTCATGGATGAATCGTATTCTACAACATGGATATACCACATTCTGTATAGTCAGCTTCATTACTTCTACTTTGGGGTGATTATAAATAGTACTTCTGTGAACACTGTGTATAACATATTTTATGGACATTTGCTTCCAGTTCTCTTGAGTATGTATCTAGCAGTGAGTGGAATTACTGGGGCATATGATAATTCTAAACTGAAAAATTTGAGAGCCTTTTTACTATTTTCCACAGTAGCTACATTATTTGGATATTTGATATCTTACTCTTTAAGGCGGCTCATATCACTGCAACGTATTGGTCTGTAACACACTATGCAAAGGAAGCTGGGGTTTTACTCTGTGACATTATGGACCTGGTTTCTTTACTTGCTCTGCAAATGCCCTCTACAGCCCTTAAGATTTCTTTGCTTGCTCTTTAAAAGTCTTTATTATCCAGTTTGATAACTTGGAATGGCAGGTGAACTCATCAGAAAATATAAGACACAATTCTGACTCATGGTGCCCAAACAAACAAACAAACAAAAGCAGTCATAAGGGTTTGGTGTGCAGCCCAAGTGAAGAATAATTCTCATGACATGGCATGAGACCCCATGGAATAAAGAAAGAAAGGTCTGGAGAGAACGTTCAAACCCGTGGCTCCACTGCCAGCACCGAGCCTCCCCTCTGTCCATCCCGACCCAGACAGTTGGTAAGGTCATTTTTTCCCATCACTAGAATATTCTAGTCAGTTCCCAGTTCTATTTCAAATCACATCCTCCAAGTGCTGACTTAGGATTCTAGTGTGTATCTTATCTAGTGTTCATCTTACCCTTTCACAGGCCTGACTTGTCCTTAAAGGGGAGAGGCAATCTCTGTAATCGCTTTGTAGGCATCAGTCAGGCCTGCAGGGACACGGATACTGGATAAGTAGCTGCCTGGTGATCGAGGTCACCGCTCAGTCCCCTATTATCCTCAATGGAAATGCTGTGTGATGTCAGTGTGTCCAGTAACACTTCAACCAAACTTGACCTAACGGACCACAGTTCAGCTGGCCAATTTTAATTAGGAGTTTAACAAGGATGTGAGCAACTATTTCCAACACGTTTTTTATTAAATTCCTTATCAAAAGCCCTCCCCCAAACAAAGCAAAACAAAAAAACAACCCAGGAGTAATCCAGTTCAATTTCTACATTAATGGCTGTTGGAGAAAAGATGTCCAGCCTGACCAGCGTTTCAAGCTTTTCCCTAGCTGGAAACAAGCACCAGCACTTAAGCTTTTCTTTATCTCCCACATAGCAAGCAGTTCTTCTGCAAAGCCACAGAGCGCGTTCTTGGTGTCTCGGGTTCAAATCTCTTTCTTCAGTGCTTTAAAAATGAGTTGGAAACTTTCCTATTTGCATCACAAGAAAGTAAGTGAGAGAGGGCTCAGTTTCTGTTCTTGAATTGGGCCATTTTCAGCCTATTGGAGGAAATGCTCCGTGCCGTAGGGGCACAGATGAAGTGTTTATTAGCAGAATTAATGACTCAGCAATCATTCATTTCTTTAAGAGTTTTGTTCAATTGGCTTTTCGTGATGGATTTTGTGGCTTAACACTCTCTTTGTGGGTCAGTTGATTTTTTAAAAAATTTCTTTGCAGAAATTTATATCCAGCAAAGATTTTTAGAGCTCTTATATTTTATTCAAGAAAGACAAGATGTGTGTTTCAGATCTCAATCCAAGAAAAAAATTTACATTCTAAAGCATTTCTCTTTCTGTTCAATTTTCTCCTAAACTTCAATAAATGCAGCACACAGACAAAATGTTTTCCTTCTTGCTGCGGGTTGCAGGAATGAGGGAAGAAAGCCGCTTGGACAGTGGGGGCCGCCTTAGACGGCAGCTCTTGCAGAAACCCGGCAACACGTGGCACGTGGTGCCGAGCACTCAGTCTCTGGTTGCACTGCAGCAGCCTGCAGCAGTGTGCAGCAGCGTGCAGCTGTCTAAGCACTTCAAGAGAGCTCTTACATATGTAAGCACAGTGGACTATCATTATAAAGGGCTCATCCCACTAAAGCTCCGTAAGTGTCCTAAGCCGGTCCTCTCCCCTCACACTAACCACAGCTGGAAAGGCACTTGGGGCATATTTGTTTATCAGGCTGTTGCTGCTTCTGACCCCAATTATCTCAGCCAGTCCAAGTGAGCTCATTTACATATGTTAAGGAGGCAGCTTTTAAGCATGGCATGTGTGCTTACAAATTCCACTATGTTTGCACAATAAAATGATCCCATAAATCATTGATTTGCTTGAGAAAAACTAGGTTCTGGTTGGTGGACATAGTTGGTCTCTTCAGGGTATTGTCCCATTGACCTCTATAATCTAACTTGGAAGACTGCTTAAAAGTGATCTGTCGAACAATACGATTTTTTTCCTTTTTTTTTTTTTTGGCATAAAAATATGGATAACTTAGATTGCTTTTCTTTTAGATGGCTCTAAATCTGCAGTCTGTGAGAATGCTGCCCCCTCCTTTGCCCCGGGCTTCCTCTAACACCCACCCCTGGGAACCCAGGCACATACTAGTCCCTGTGATGCCTGCCCCTTCAGATATAACTAATGTAGTTCCCCGGCAATGATGTGTGTGTGTGTGTGTGTGTGTGTGTGTGTGTGTGTGTGTGTGTGTACACATATGTGTACTGGGTCTGCCTGCCATTGCCTTTATGTCTCAACAGCTTTGGGTGAATGTGAGGTTCTTCAAATACACCCTTTCCTCAGTCAGGGCTGCCCAGCACGGCCCTTGGACCTTTAGAGGCTGGTACTGCTGGGACTCTAAGGTCAGCGCTCGGGTCTCTCTCTGTGTAGATGGTGAGGGTTTTTGATTGTTTGTTTTTCCTGCCTGGCTATCTGGAGAATAATAACACCCCTGGAGTCCAAAGTTTAGTCTGTGATTTGAATTAGCTTGCTATATAAATTTTTGCCAAACTATTACATATATATTTTTTCAAGACAGGGTTTCTCTGTGTAGTTTTGGTGCCTATCTTGGATTTTGCTCTGTAGACCAGGCTGGCCTGGAACCCACAGAGATCCACCTGTCTCTGCCTCCCAAGTGATGGGATTGAAGGTGAGCGCCACCACCGCCCGGCTACATGTATACCTTTTAATTTGCAGACTCAGATCTACACTCAGCCGTTGTCGTATTTAATCTGCTTCTTGGGTTTTTGTTTGTTTGTTTGTTTTGCTGTTTTTTTTTTTTCTTGTGGGATAAGTGTGAAGCTTTATCCTCTGTGTTATTTGTTTTGCATACTTTCTTCTGCATTCACTGAAATCATCTCACATTCTCAGAACTGGATATCCTGTTGGCATCTGTTTGGTTCATTTCTTAATGTCGATGCCCTCTTTTAACTTCTGCTGTCTCCTGCCTTCCATTCTCTTGTGCCATCTTCTCAGCCTGGAGGTCTTTTCTGTGTTTGTTTTGTGTCCTAATTGAGTGCTCTGCACCTTCACCCACTTCTCTTCCCTCTGGTCACTTACTGCGGCCAGAGAGGTCCTGTTGAGATGACATCAGATCCTGGGCTCTGTGCTCAGAAGCTTCAGTGGCTGCCCAGCTCAGCAGGAAAGGCCAAGGGTCTTGCAATAACACAGGTCCCCAGCCCCTTCCACCTCCACCTACATTCCCCGTTCCCATTGGCTTTGACGTCCCAGGTCAACTCCTCCCTCGGGACATTTGCCTCCACTCCGCCTGGTCGGCCTGGCTATCTGTGTCCGCAGACGCCCACTCAGCTCATTCTTTTCCCTCTGTACTTTTACTCCAATGGCAATTTATCAGTGCTCCCTCTCCCCAACACCATCTCCCAGCCTCGCCTTTTTCCTAAAGTGCTTCCTGCTTCTTAGGCACATGCGTAGAAGTTACTTACACACTTAGTTTTGCCACCCCCACCCATGGTCCACCCTCGTTTCAGGTGCTCCTGCCCACCGTTAGCCAAGACCTTCAGCGCTGCCATCTTCAGCACTAGTGACTGCCTTACCCTGAAGGCGGGCTGGGTGGAAAGGAAGCCACGGGGCTCCTCGCCTGCTTTCCTTTTTCTTTTGTTTGTTTGTTTTCGAGACAGGGTTTCTCTGTATAGCACTGGCTGTCCTGGAACTAGCTCTGTAGCCCAGGCTGGCCTCGAACTCACAGAGCTTTGCCTGCATCTGCTTCCCCAGTGCTGGGATTAAAGGCCTGCATCACCACTGCCTAGAAGTTCTGTGCTCATGGGGCACTGCAGACAGACCATAGTAATGGGACGTCAGGGATGAACACACACACACACACACACACACACACACACACACACACACACACCATACATATCTCACTTGGTAGCATGTGTGCTCCATTGTCCCTTTGGACTTCACCTACAAAGTGTCACTTGAAAGACTGTATTGTTACAGATGTCACTATGACCACACCTTGCACAGGTTGCACACCCACAAAGCTGGCCCTGTCCTTACTATGACCTCACCAGTGGAGTGTGTTGCCACCAATCTCAGAAGTGATTGCTGAATGCCACAGAGGGAAAATAATGTGCCCAAGGCCACTGGGCACAGAGTGCTTGGAATCCAAACCCAGCCCGTGAATGAGCAGGCTTCCTGTGTGGCCAGTGTGACTTTAATGTAGTGTTGGTAAGAGGCCAGACAGGAAGTGGGGTCATTTCTGCTCAACTGTGTCACCAATCCTGGACAAATGTGCTCTGTGACTTTAGTTTTCGTCTTCGTTAATGCCTCTTTAGTCATACAAATTGCCGATTTTCACAGTGAAGAGTGTGGGTGGCAGTCCCTCCTAAAGCTGTCCTTTCTGTGGTCACAAAGGGAGTGATGGCTGTTCGTGCTGCCTGTCTGACTTGGCTTGTCCCTCGGGTGATGACTGAAATGTCCCAGAAGAATGAGAAAAAGGCTGATTTCCGGGACGGTGCCAGGGCGTAATGGGGAGGCTGAGAGGTCAATGAGGGTAGGGAATGCAGGGTTTTCATATCTTGCAAAATTCTGTAACCAATAAAGAGAAACTTTTAACTCTTTATGTAAACCACAACACCAGAATTTCCTAAGAATGATTAGGCAAAGCTAATGACTGAACAGCACTGTCAAAGATGTGTGGACCTGGGCACCTACTTCTGCTGTCCAGTGAGGCCATATCTAGAAGGGGCAAGGTGATGATGCCCTTGCCATAACAGATCCCGCCACATGAAGTCTGACATCAGACGAAGCATAAATTATCAAGAAAGAGATTACATTACACATACAAGGCAAGATGTAGTACCATGTCCGTTGCATCAGGACTTCTATAAGAAGTACCAAGTGTTAACAAGCATGGGGAACTGCACATGACTTCCGTGGACATGTGTGCTTGTCTATCTCCGTGTGAGTGTGTGTATGTGTTTGGGCACTTGAAGGGAGTGTTTTTGCTTCTGTATGTGTAGTGTGTGTGTGTGTGTGTGTGTGTGTGTGTACACTTGAGTATATGTATGTGTATGCATCTGTTTACTTACATGGACATGTGTACATACCTCCATGAGTATATGTGTGAATGTGTGTGTTCATGCATGCATACAAGCACTTACATGGATATGTGTTCACATGTCTTTTTTGTCTCTGTCTGTCTGTCACTGTGTGTGTGTGTGTGTGTGTGTGTGTGTGTGTGTGTGTGTGTAGTCTGGGAGATTACCTTAACCTTCACAGAATGGAAGACCCAGCTACCCAAGGGTAGAGTCTGTGACTTTGAACTTGTACCAACCTGATTCTTAGCTCTTCTGGGGTGTCCTAATACGTACTTCATCCAGTGATGAGGAAAGTGAGGTGGTGATGGTGACCAGGCTGGAATGGTGGCTGACCCATGATTGGCACTCTGTAAATGGTGACAAAAAGGGAGTGAGCGAAGGTCACCGAGGCAGCTTCATCAAGTCAGTGGTGCTCAAGTCCTTCGCAGCTCGCTTTCTCTTCACGGTCATTTTCAGTTTGGATCTTGGCAAATACTTGTAAGCGATTGTTAAATTCATTTTTTATCTAAGAGATTAAGTTTCTTTTTTAATTTTAAAAGGAAATTAAGAGTTGGATTTTTCAGTCAGTCTGGTTGCTTGTTTAATGATTGTTTAGAATTTGGCTTTCCTGTGGTGGGCTGTCAACATTTGTCCCTTGAGTGCTGTACTTGGCTCTGGAATGTTCTGCGGCTCCTGTGTTCCAGGGTCTAGGTTGGGAAGTGGTAGAAATGGTAAAGGTGGAGCGGAGAGGGAGGTCTTCTGGTCATAGAGGGTGTGCCCTTCGGAGGATGCCTCTTCTCTGGGACACAGCCATGAGATGGCATGCATTCTCCACCACAGGTCTGAAAGCAGCGGTGCCCCTGCCTGTGGATGAAAACCTAGAAATAAACTTTCCTTCCAGGGAGGTACTTACGTCCAGGTATTTATTACCGTAAGGGACCATTGGCTAAAATGCTTAGTATTCCTCAAATACTGCATTCCTACTTAATGTCACTGTTGTGTGACTACAGACGCCATAACAAGATGTATACACACAGAGTGCACACACACTCCTTCCCAAGAGAGCTCATAATCTTTTGCAAAAATAAACACTGGAGTCTGGGTTTTGGTGGCAGTAACTATCAGGGAGAGAGCGAGCGAGCTTTGCCATGAGGCATTGCAACCCTACCTGATAAAAATTGGTTGCTCTATGGCTGAAAAACTGAACTTCTACCTGGGAGACAGGAAGGAAAATGAGACAGCCGAGAGTAACTTGTTTCTCAAAATGCCCTCTAACTAGTCAGAGCTGTCTCAGAGAACGTCTCGTGTGCCTGACATTAGGCTGAGGTCTGTAAGACTCTATCTAAAATGATTCCTCAAACTCCAGTAATAGGCTGTAGAAAGACAACGGATTTTATGTTTGCTCTCCTCATCCTCTCCTCGGCGGATTGTTCATAGCGACCTTTATAAAACTACAACAACCGTTAGGCATTGTCCTGACTATAGCCTTGTGCTTAGATCCAAACGCAGAACTGGCTCCCGAGGACCACAAAGGAGGCCTTGGAAACAAGTACTCAAATCCCTCTCCCCTAAGGACTCCAGGACAAGAGCTCGGCTGGGCATTGAGTGGGTGAGACCATTTACCAAAAATCCTGAGTTGTCTGCTGAGCCCTCGAGAGTTAGTGGGCCCCCGGGGAGCCAGACAGGCAGGGATGTGTCTCAGATGGTAGGGGCGTTTGTAGTCATTGTTTTCAGTAAATTTTCATTAAGGTTGTGGTAACTGCCTCACAGATCGTTATTTTGGCCAATGGAGAGTTGTAAGCATTATTTTTTCAATGTGATGCCATGCACATAGCTGTTTGCAAATCTTATGCTGTCTTCCAATTTTGTGGGCTGGATAGCTGGACTGGGGGTCATCAATCACCAAGGGAGCTGGCTGTAGCTCAGACCTTGGAATCTGGGTCATCAGACCAGCAGTGAAGGCCAGGTGTCTGCATTTCAAGCACTCACAAGGACATCTGTCCCTGAGGGATCTACAGAACGTACTTGGGGGTGGAAATAAATGATATGCCTTCATGTATATATTGCCTTCAAGCACATAGCCCCATTATGGGTATGAAGCCATCACTATGGAACCATAAGAATCCCAAATAAACTGTGCTTTTAAAAATGCTGCATGTGTGGTGTGTAAAGTGATCCTTTCATTCCTATTATCAGAGAGATGTTTAAATAAACTAACAAACCCAGACACTTCCTGAACATCTAGTCCATATCAGATGGTCTGCTGAATATAGGAAATAGACACTGACTGCACACTGTTGGAAACAGGTCATGGGGGCTTTGAGATGCAGCCAAGGACTTTAGAACTCAGTTTCAGAATAAAGAAGTAGCTTAGATTGAGAGTCTAGCCACGCCACCTCTGAAGTCCAGCCTTGGCATGGCAAGGCATAGCATGGCGCAGCATGGCGAGTCCCTCTGATCTCCCACACACCTAAGCTTGTACTTCCTCTGCCGCCTACAAGCAGCCAGCTACTTGATACCTTCTGTCCCATGACCTCTGCTGGGAGAGGTCACTCACACCCTACCCGTCCCAGCCAGTCCTTCCCTCCCAACCCGTCCCAGCCAGCTCTTCCTCCCTGCCCGTCCCAGCCAGCCCTTACCCACCTCCTATCCTGACCTCCCGGCTGGGGCTCAGACCTGCCTGTGCAGTGTCCTCAGCGCCGTCCTAGTCTCTCCGGGAGTATTTGTGCTTCTTTTTCTGTACTGTCTGCATGACACCTGCCATTGGCCAGCATCCCATTAGCATCTGAGGTGGGGGAGACAGATGTGGGCATAAAGTAGAGACAAAGTAAGAGACTCATTCTCTGGGGGTTTTATCTGTGTGTGTGTGTGTGTGTGTGTGTGTGTGTGTGTGTGTGTGTGTGTGTATGTGTGTATAAACACATGTGTGATGTGTGATCTATGTATGTGTATACGAATGTGTGCACTGTGTGTGTGTGTGTGTGTGTGTTTCTACTGGATTCTGCTAGAGAGGCCACCGAGAGGTGTAGAGATGTTACCTGCGCACTTTAGGGTCCTAGGGCCTGAAAGGGTCCTGGCGTCCCTGCCTTACAGGTGTTTGTGCATCAGCTCAGCTGTGGAGAGGGCTCTTCCACAGCGCCTGTTTCCGGTGGTGACATTTTCCACTTAGCGGGCATTTCTATTCAGTGATGGATCTTGATTTATTACCAAGAGTGGAGGGGAGAGGTTGCCAGCCTTTTCTCTCCATCAATATGGTCTCTGTTCCTTGGTCATGATGGACAGTCTTGGCTTCATTTTGTGAGTGGAAGAAAAAGTAGCAGTGAGCAGGTGAAGGTTGAGAGGAAAGCGGCATGTAAAGCCCTGGGTCAGTGCTGTGTTATGTCTCATCCCAGTGAGAGGAGGCTGAGGTATTTCACTGGAAATCATCCTTAGAAATTCAAATAAAGAGCCTTTCTCATGAACCGCTTCAGTTTTCTCTCCCCCTCTCCTCCCAGCTTCCAGTGTAAACAAGCAGATATCTCTGCTCACTTCTGTTGAAGCATCTGGCCCTAAGGCAAAGTAGACAAAAAAAAAAAAATGGTTTTATTCTCCCACATTCCAAAAATAACTTGAGCAGTCGCCTCTGATTGTCTTGAGAGTGCAGAGTGGACGCTCTTATCCTAAAGTAGCAATGCCTGATGGGTAGGGGGCTTCTGCCACAGGGCTGTTGTTTAGCAGTGAACTGCTGGTGAGTCATCCATGCTGACTGCAGTACAGATTCTTTCCATGGAAAACGTGTGTGTGTGTGTGTGTGTGTGTGTGTGTGTGTGTGTGTGTGTGTCTAAGCCACTGTGTAGTAGTTTTCTGTAGAGAAAGTGTCTCTGAAAATGAATGGACTTTAGAGGTGTACAGGTATGTTCAGAACTTGCAATGAGACCAGCTTGGTGTGGTAAGTGTAAATGTCAGAGTTCACAACTGTCACATGGACTAAGGAGGGGATGGGACTAGTGACATTTACAGTATAAGGTGCACCTAGGAGTGATTGGGCCTGAGCTAAAAAAGCAAAAGAATTCACTGTGATGTCCAGCAGGGAGGGAAGGGGAGGGGTGGGGAGGAGTGTGCTGTTTCCTCCACTCTATTTTTTCTTTATTTATTGTGCGGTGCTGGGGTTGGAACCAGGTCTGCAGTCCCACCATTCTTCAGCTTTCAGCTGAATAACAGGAGATCCTCCGAGAGCCATGCTCAGGTGCAATCCTGATCTATTTACGCAGCAAACGTAACAGCACACACACCTGCTAGGCGCGCCGATGGAGCTGATTCCAGCTCTCTGCGGTTGATTCTACTTGTCAACATCTCTTTAACGGCTCAGGTGATTAGGGCAGGCAAAGTAGCCAAGTGCAGATTTAGCCATGAAAAGTCAGGGAATGCAGAGAGCTTGTCTCCTTCTGTGATGTTCTTGAACCGTGGCATCCCTCTGCGCTTGGCTCATGTGTGTGAATGGAGGCTAGAGAAGCTACTTCTAGGCTTCTCGGTGCTTATATTCCAGCTGGCCACTGACAGAACAAGTGTGACCCAGCCCCAGGGAGGCTCCAAGGTGGCAGGGGTAGTGTGGATGAAGCATGTCATAGAAAAGACAGCGCAGAAGCTGTTGGGACTTAGCCGCTGTGATTTACAGACGGAGACATTTCAAGCTATCAATAGTAAAGCCCTGAGTCACAGATGTAGGAATGTCACAGCTGCTCGGGCTCTGATACTTCTACTCACCAGAAGGTCAGCAGTCAAGACCTGCCCAAGACGACGATGAAGAGATGGGTGTTTCTCTTCCTTCTCCCCAGCCCACCAGTTTAGTTCAGCCGTCAGGGGCACCCTCTGAGTCAAAGCCGCGGCAGGTTGGGCGGCTCCATTCCTTTCTGTTCCCCTGGCTTCTTAGACCCAACACGTTAAAATATTTGCAGTAAATACAGTCTAATACTGGCTGTGCATTCTGGTTCTGAAAGATGTGTTGGCTGGCCATCTGCTCGTCTCCCTGAGTGGTGCAACGTCTGGCTTGTCTCCTGCTTATCGCGTCTCTCCCACATGTATACAATGGGCGTGTAAGACACATGGCGCTGGATCGGCAGATAGGTGCTCGGAGGGGGTGGGCCGCAGCTCTGTGAACCAGGAAGTCCTCTGCGGGCAGACCTGCCAGTGACCGGATAGGTCACAAAGCCAAAGCCAGGCACTGCCCTCCCCACACGGTGCCACCTTCCCTGCAAGTCAAGTCAGGCCAGTCCTGGCTGTGTAGTAGCAGCCAACACTGCTTGCCCATTAATTGTGGCTAGGGTTTCTCCTCACAGATGTCCAACCACACCGTTTAAGAGGAAAACGCTGAAGAAACAGAGGGAAGGAAGAAGCTAGGATCTTCCTCAGCAGGATAAGTCAGATTTTAATTTTGATCAGGGATAAGGAACTGAATCCTGAAAGGCCCTCAGCTAGAGTTTTCTCTCTCTCTCGGTCTCACACCCCTCTTCCTTTCTCCTGCCCCAATTCAGAAAAAAAAAAAAAAAAAGTGTGTGTGTGTGTGTGTGTGTGTGTGTGTGTGTGTGTGTGTAAAATCAAACGGCATTATTCATTTTTTTTTTTCCAGAGGAAAATGAACTTGGAGGAGCCTCGGCATTATTTTTCTATTAAGGCCAATTTTGCTTACTCAGTTTGCCTGAAAGAGGCTGTAATCAGGATTGAAAGCAGCTGTCATAGGAAACTAACAAGCTAACAAATGACGAGTTTACTTATGGGAACAGTCCCTGGCTGTGTGTGTGGCTTGGCCTCCCTCCTCCTTCGGCAATCATTTATCAGACCCTGGGAGAGGAGCCAGGGCTCCGGAGCGTTTTCCCGGGCGTCAGGAATGCAAGGTGGTGTCAGTGACCGGAGATCAACACTGGAATTTTGCATTTGCTACCGCAGCAGCTGGAGCGAGTGGTTTCATCCAGACGACAGCGTCCGGGAGCAGGGCGCGGCCGTCGTGCGGGCGGGCGTGGGAGCCGCGGCGGGGGCGGGACTTCGCTAGGCTGCCCCGGACTTCGCGTGTGGGTGCCGGGGGCGTCTCCTCGCAGCCTCCGCCGCAGCCGATCGGTCTGCTGGCACGCCTAGAGTTCATTCCTGTTGCTTTCGGTGCCCTCGGCCAAGGACCCCGTTGCCATGGTGAAAGAGAAAGGTAATTATAAATATCGATCACCGTGCATGCTTGCAGAAGTTGCAATGGCCCCGCGGCGCTGGGGCACCTTATGAGCAATGATCAATCGAAATCCGGGCAGACATGTTCGGGGAGAGAATCTCCGTAGGACAAAGTCTGGGTTTCCGCGGAACCTAGCTTCCAAATCTCAGCCCATCGCAGGAGAATTGCACAACTGGACTCAGCTCAGGGTGCGCAGAGCTTTTGATTAATTGCCAATGGATTTGTGATTTGGGTTGAGAGTTGCCGTCCACCTCCCACCCAAGCCTCCGTTCTCTTTGCTCCATCCTCCATCAATGAGTTCACTAAGATTTGTCACGAAGGGTCTTTAAACCTGGGTGGGGCTGTGAGTGGACAAGCCCAAGCCTAGCTAGTGTGGCTGAGAGGAGCCCCTGGGTGTTGGAAGGGGTTCAGGATTAGCTTAAATTATTCCTCCCTACACCTTCGTAAAGGATGCTCTAAGCAGCCGCACAAGAAGAATGTGAAAAGAGGAGGGAGGGCGTGGCCTGCACAGGTGTGTATTGTTTACCTACTGGGCGTGGCCCCGAGATTAAGATAAGCCTTTTAAATTGAATTCTATTTAGTTGGTTTGTTTGGAAAATGCAAAAGAACACAACAATAGCTTGCTTTTAGTCATTCAAGTACTATGTGATCCAGCTAGTATTTTAAAAGTAAAATGTAACAGAAACAAAGCCGGGAAAGGGGGAAGCCCGTGACCACTGTTCTCTCATCCTCCATTTTCAATGGTGGGCGGCTGTCGCTTTAGACCCCTCTAGAGTGGAACTGGGTTCACAAATTAGAAGTGACCTTATCAGAGCTCCAGAGGACCTTCTGTAGGACCATCCGATGGCCATTTTTCTGACTTGATTTTTTTTTTCCCCTTGACAATGTTTTAGAGAGTGTCATCAAATGATAGTCTGTTGTGAAGGATCACTTCAGTTCTGCTGTCCGGCAGGCTTGTGACTGTCATGGTGTCTCGTGTGGGACACTGTTTCCACCACCACTGCCTTTTCAGCCTATTTTGCACGGCCTCAATGACTTCTTTATGTCTACTTTATAGGTGTGAGATGAAGTGCTGAACTGGCTTTGGCTGGAATTTCAGCTTGGTTTGGCAGACACCACTGTGCCTCTTGTTAGTGTTGAGGCTGCACCCCCAGACCAAGGGTCTGCTCTGTGCCCTGCACCCCTGAGGTTCACTTACTTTTGCTCTGATCTTTCTGTGAAAAAATGGTGAGGTGATTTGGTATGAAGAAGAACGCTTCTGGTGGTGTTTCCTTTATTTTGGTGTAAAATCCAGACATTGGCATTTGCCGGACCCTGGGTTGTCTTCCATGTACCTTCCACCTAACTAGAAAAAACATGACCCAGATCTCTGTTGCTAATGGATCTGTGTCCCAATGTGAGTAATTTATTTATGAGTGGTGGAGATTTCGAAGCCACTGGTCCACTCTGTTCCTGTGGGGCTTGGGGCAGCAGGTCAGGGCTTTTCAAATGGCGTCTTTCCTAAGCCTCACTTAGATGACCGATGTCCATGCTTGGGCACTCTCGTTGGAACAGTCCGGGCAGGCTCCCAGGAGGCCACATGCTAGTGTTATCTTAGCCCTCAGCCGCTGATTAGAGGCTGTTCTTTTCATTTTGAGGTCTATGTCCGTCCACGCTGCTGATCCCTGCTCTGACTACAGCGGTCAGCCAACAGCAGGGAAGGTGGGATTCTATGGGTGGTTACACGAGCTTCATGGAGAGACTTCATGGAGAGACTGGAACTTCCTTAGTTTGTAAAGTGAAATGGGCCCCGGGAGAGTGTGGTCCAGGCGTTCATCCTGGAAATGAGCAAGCTAGGGATCAGAAAGGGTAAGGAAGCGGCTCAAGGTCACACAGCTAATAACTGGACTATATGACGTGGTGTCCGGTGTGAACATCTGAGGCCTCTGCTGCTGGGGACCGAGAGCCTCCCAGCAGCGCCGCCACCTCCATCTTTTAACGTTTCAGCCCTGGGTTCAGCATCTGCCCCGTCCATGCTCCGACTTTTCAGAGCTGCCAGGGGACCTGGCATTTTTGCATCTGGAATGTTAACAATACCCCATTCTTCATGCTCTGCCCAGACCCCCTGAAGCTGATGGGGACCCCCTAGCAAGCTCTGGTCACTGTGGTGTCCACGCCAAGGAGCAAGGCAGGCCTCTGGCCCCCTGCTGACCTCACTCCAGTGTCTAAGGCTGCTTTCACGTTATTTCCTCAGTCTCTGCCCAGGGGGGCTGGGGTTGACATGGCTGGAGAGCAGGCCTCCACTCAGCCAGCATGGCCCGCCAGTGCAGAGCTGGCCGGTGCAGACCATCCGCAGCTCACATCCTTGGCCATTGTTATCTTTGTTCTCCTGACCAGATGCCCGTTCGCTCGAACTTGCAGGCACTAATCGATCCTAGAATCTTGATGAAATGGTTGTTTGCCCCGATGTGTTCAAGGACGCCTCATCCTCGCTGCATCGTCTAAGAAGCTCCAAAGGGTTTTGTGGGTTTATCGGTCAATATCCGTCTTCCTGGAGACAACACAAACACTCACCATCTCAACCCCAGGGATACACTATACTCCTTTAAAAGCTGTGACTGGCTAACTGACATGTGTTCTGGCACAGTTTCTAAATGAATCTGTTTCTTTTTGTAAGTTTATTTGTTTGTGTGTTTGCTTGAGGAAAAAACAATAAGTAAATCCCAGAGATAAAGTTACAGACATATCTCATTTAAATAATAAAGGATGATTGTGGCTTGGAAACTGTGGCTGTATGAAAAAGTAAGAGTTTAGATGCAAAAGTGGCGTATTCAGGTTAATGGAGTTTTAGACTTGGGCTCTTATTTTTTTTTTGTTTATTTTTGTTTTTGTTTTTGTTTCCTGTAAGAACAGAGGTCTCAATATTCATTCTCCTACAAGGGAGGGATGTCTGCTCTCTACCTGACAATTGAGAGTGGGGAGAGTGTACACATCTCTTTTTCTCTCACGCACGCACGCATGCACACACACACACAGAGCAGATGTCTCTACAGCACATCTCTTGACTGCCTTCCTTACCATTCAGTTGGCTCCTTCTTTGTGACCCTGTCCTGTGTTGCAAGGTGTTTAGCAGCACTCTGGCCTCTCTCCTGCTAGACACTGGTGGCTTTGACCTTTCACTTGTGACAGTTGAAAATGTCTCCAGACATTGCTAGACATCCCCAGGGGATGGAGGTGGGGGGGTAGTGATGGGGTTGGAAGGGCGACAAAATCAGTCTAGTTGGGAGCAGTGGGACTCTGGGATTCCTTGGGCATAAGTGTCTTTCAGGTTTAACTAAAGGAGTCTCCCCAACACACAGGGAGAGGTGTAGACTCCTCGCGGGAAGGCAGCTGAACCAGCACCCCCGGGAGCTTTAGCACAGACAAGGGTGGGGAGGGCCGATGGCTCTCTTTCCCGCCTCATTTCAGTTGCTGAAAATGGACTAGGTTCCCAGAAGCGGTTGTGGCTACACAAGTGCCCCAGCTCTGTTCTTCCTCACTCCGTTTAGCACTCACCAATCCACTCCTCCTGGGAACTCCTCCACACCCACCCCGGCACCATACCCAGCCTGCACTCTCTGGGTTAGGAAGGTCCCGTGTACTCACGGGACACGACGGCTCCCTTGTCTCTTGGCCATCTACCATTGAAGTGAAACAGGCTCACACGTGACTGAGAGTGGAAGAAGTGTCTAAACTGAAGCTGGGCTTCACAGCATTCTGATCGGCCATCTTGGAGCCGATGGCTCTTGATCTGGGCCTTTAAAGGTTGGGGATATTTAGATATGTGACAAGTCACAATGGAAATAAGATGCTAGGCTTGAGAGAAGCACCCATCTAAGAACAGATGGGACCTGGTCGGAGACGTGAGGAGTAGGGTGAGGGGCTGGATAAGTCAGTCTTTCTGGGAGTGCCTAACAGGACACACACACTTGGTGGCCTAAATAACAGGAGTCATTGTCTCAGTTCTGGAAGATGCAAGTCCACCATCAAGAATTCTGCAGAGCTGGGGCTTTTTCTGAGTGGGTCCCCAAGGAAGACTATGCATCGCCCTGGATTTCTAGTGCTCTGCCGGCCTTTTTGGCCATCCGTTTGCTTGTAGACTCACCATAGCATCTCTGTCCCCACCCTGTGTCGTCCACAGTGTGCATTCCCTCTCCATAGTCCCCACTTTCTACAGGGGAACTAATGAGAGAGGAGGACCTTTTAATTTGACTGCCTAAGTCGAGAGCCCAGCTCTAAATAAAAGCCTAAGGTCCTGAGGGTTTGACATATGAATTTGCTGGGGCTGGAGGTTGCATGTGACCAGTCACCCTCGGCCTCTCACCTAGGTTAGGTCTGGATAGGGCTCAGGAGGGGTTGGAGAAGACAGGAGAGACGAGGTAATCGGAGTGGGGTGGAAAAGAGAGGAGAGAAGTTCATTTTAATAAGCCTTGAACCAGTATCAGGGATAAGGCACTCGGGTATGATTAGAAAAGTGTGGCCCAAGTGGTCCTTCCTGTGTGGGATGCTGAGCTCTCACAGCTTACAAATCCAAGCGTGCCCAGTGACATTGTGACAGATATTGCATCTGCAAAGTTCTCACTGGAGAACTCCATAATTGTGTTACCAAACAACAACAATACCTCATCAGGTGTAGGTTTGTGATGCTGTGTTGGGCGGCATCCATAGCTATCCTGGGGTGCTGCACTCTTCAAGGTTTTAGAAGTGGCTCCATCATTCCGTTGGAGGTACCTTAGATCTTAGGTGTCCATGAAAAGCTGACACTACACCTTCCTGGTCGTAGCTACTGTGTCCAGCATCTCCAGGGCCTGACATGTCTAAAAGCCGCTGCTCTGTTCCCAGGAGCCCCTGAGGTGTCCCGTGTCTCAAATGTGACCTACAGACTGGCATCGGAGTAATCCTCTTAGTCATCCCATTCCCAGCTGGAAATCTTAAATAAGTGGCAAGGTTCCCTACTGGTCCTTTAGGCTTCTCCCCAAGACCTTAGAGAGCTTCCTCCCAAACCCCATCTAAACCAATAGCCTTCTGAATCCATCTTGTTTGGCTTCATCTGTAATGCCATCATTAAATCTTGATTGAATGTGTGTAAATGGAAGCTCTTCACATCCTGCCTTTAGTCTTTCAGGGTGTCCCCACTCAACAGATGGGGTGGGAACATGTGGAGAGAATGCTTAGCCACAAAAGAGAAGATCTGAGTTTTCCCCGCACCCGACTCCCAAACCTGGGCTCACGACCCCTCCCCCTTCCCTATTTGCAGTCTTATGTGAGGGGTTGTACCCTCCAACCTTGACCATGCTGCACCCAGGAGAAATGCAAGGGTCCTCTTTCTTTATGTTATCAGAAACTTAAGTTCTGTTGCCTTATGGAGCTTCTTGGAGGCCCATCCCTCCTGTGAATTCTTCCCAAATGACTCTTCACACTAAGTCAACAACAGAGAAACTAGACAGTTGTCACCTGTGTGGACTAGGCACTCACTGTGCTCTCCACAAGCATGGGTTGACCTCATAGATGAACTTGTGAAACAGCCTGGAGAGCTGGGAAGGGCTCCTGCCTGGAGTGGTAACCACTTTTCCTTTAGATCCATCCCCCTGCCCCACACCCAGGCAGACGCTACCCACCCAGGGAACACACCGCCCAATGCTGCTCCAACCCGCTGTCGCCTCCTGAGACGTCTCAGAACGGTGGCTCTTTCAGTGTCCTGTAAGGATTCCACCTGTGCCTGGTGACCACAGGGTCATCTTTCAAGGCCCTCTCTCTCAGTTAAGGACTCTTCCAGTTCAGGATTGAGTGTTCAACCCTTCCTATGGTGGAGTTGATGTCCATGGCCCTACTATCCCCACTCTGTTCCTGACTCATCTATGTTTTTCATTTTAATAATGTAGCCCAGGCTAGTCTCAAACTCATAATCCTCCCGCCTCAGTCTCCTGAGTGCTAAGATTATAGGGGTATGTCATCATTTCTCTTAACCCCAAGGTTTTTAAGGGAACACCAAGGCTGTTTCCTAAGTAAGGTCTAAAGGAAAGTTACTGATTAAAGGAGATACCACAGGCTACCAGGGGTTCACAATCAATTGTCTCGATTGAGGACTTATTCACGAAACTCAGTTGTGAGCTTTTCATCTTGGGAAAGCTCTGGTTTTTGACATCACATTCCACTTAAGACAGAAAAAAATGCAAGTGTGAATTGCTCTTACTATTTTACAAACGAAGGTGCTACTCATACCAGTGTGAGTCTGACAGCCCTGTCTTCACTCCAGAAGGGCTGTCTGCAAGGTGTGCCTCCCAAGGCTGCGGGAAAGAAGGTCGCATTGAAAACAAACCCGTAACAGATGCATACCCTATGCAACAACTCATTGAGGTATAATAATAATCTAGAAAAATAATACATCCCAGCCAGTCAAACACGTGCATACATTTGAGAGAAGGGCATGCTGCCGGAGTTTCCCCAAAGCTCCTGAAAGCAATATTTGATGAAGTCAAGACTCCTCAGAGAATGGACATCTGCGCTAAGGGTCGGCCCGCCCTCTCTTTAGCTGCTCCTGAACTTTGGGAAGTGGCTCTTTTCCTACACCTGGTCAAGTAACGAGGAAGGATGAACAAACTGTATCGTGTTGCCAGAATCCTCATTTCAGGTCAGTGAACGAGGCTGGGGAGAGGCTCAGCCAGTGAGGACATGAATTCAATCCCAAGCATCCACTCAGTACACTTATGATGCCAGTACTGAGTGGGAAGGAACAGGTAGCTGCCAGGCTCCCTTGGCAAGCCCTGCTAGCCTATCTGGCAAGTTCTGGGCCAATGAGAGAACTTTCCTTCTTTCTTTTTTCTTTTTGGAGATAGGGTTTCTCTGTGTAGCCCTGGCTGTTCTGGATCTCGTTTTGTAGATCAAGCTGGCTTCTAACTCATGGAAATCTGCCTGCCTTTGCCTCCCGAGTGCTGGGATTAAAGGCATTCACCACCACACCAGCGTAAGAGAACTTCTCTTGAAAAAAGCAAGAAGAAAAGAAAGAAAAAAGAAAAAATCCACAAGATGTATGGTGCCTGAATGTGATTCAAGGTTATCTTCTGGCCTACACAAATATACACTTGATCATGTACACACACAACAGCAAGGTGGATTTTCCAACTTCTTACAGAAACAACCTGCTCCAGGGCCTCACCCTACTGTGGGGCATGGCTTTGACTTTCTCCATGCCACAGTCACGGCCCAGTGTAGCCTGATAAAGAGGAACTCGTGACAGTGTCAAAGCCAAAACACTGGCATTTTTCAAGGCCAGGATTAAAAAGCCAGAGAAATTTCCAGACGTTTCACTGGTCACTGGGTGGTATGGGAACTCTTCCCATCATGGCTGAGCGGGGTTGGGTGCATGGCAGCTGAAAGCCGCCCAGCTTCCTATTTCATTGTGTTGAGCGAGAGTGACTCAGACCCCAGGTATTGTTTATCCCACACTGGCGGGAGCTGTGATTCAAGGGCAAAGTTTGCTAACAGTGGGGAGAGTGAATATTTGTGTGCACGACCTCTTTTCTCTGAAACATATTTTTGTGTAGAGTGACATGATTCATGCTGTTATGGTCCTGATGTGGTTAATATTGTCATGGTCCAATGTGCTCCAAGGACACTAGGAGTGAGTCTGGGTCCCACCATAATCAACCAAGCTGACTTGTTTAAATAACGTGGGTTTATCAAGGAAGATGCTGGCTTAAAAAAAAAAAAAAAAAAACCTAAGGGAAATCATGGTCTAGGGCCATGGTGCTCAACCCTCCAGGATCTCCTGGAGAGATTCAGATTTCCGGGTCCCTGACTCCAGAGTTTCTGATTCCCTAGATTTAGAGTAGAACCTGACCCTGTTCAGGTAATCTTGGTGGTCCTGGTCCAGGGACTACACTTTGACCTCGTGTAAGTGGTCCGATTTCCGTGGGTAGAATAATCGGTCCTGCAGACGGCTCCTGTTGTCATATCACCACTGTCTCCATTTCTCCTGCAAACCTTATCTTGCTCACAATGACCAGGTGACAAAGAGAAAGCAGCAGACATCTCGCTGGCCTGAGGCCCTGCTGTGTAGAGCGGTTATGTAACAGCACCAGCCGTCCGTGACATCCTTGCAGCCAAGAAACTGCTGTCGTTGCCTGATCTGGGTGTGCACAGGGTGGGAGGAAGTTACATGGTGGTCTTGTGAGGTGGGTTGGAGCTCATTGTGGCTCCAGGAAGGTGACTTATTTGAGGTCATGAGAGAGGTGTGTTCAGATATACACCTGTTATTTGCTGGGTATCAGTCACAGCTTTCAAAGTTGGGGATGGTGCTTCCTGCGTTGATGAGCTCTGTGGAACTCTTGGGTAAAGATGCTACATTAGGTCTCTGGCTCCCCAAACCTACAGTTCTCTCTTTAGTCTCTGGGGAACCCCAATACATCATTTTTAAAGTGTAGGGTGTTTCATTCATTACCACTAAACCCTGTCTATGTTCAGTGCATCCGTATCCTTTCTCTTTCCTTCCTTTCTGTTGCTGCTCAATAGTTAAAACATGAGAAGGGAGAAGTTTCAGAAGAATTAAGAGCAGTAGATAGATATCAAAGATAGCAGGGCTATTCCTCACTGCAGTGCCTGATGGGAAGTGGGAAAGAGGGTTGAGAACCCTCCAGAAAAATAGCAGGGGCTTGAGCCTCCAGGCCCTGGGAGGGGAGTCCCACAAATGGTACATGTGTTAGAAGGGTGTCTCCTATCACAGGACCCTCGCTAAGTAGACAGTGAGGGGTCAAGAGTATTGGGGCTGACGGTGCAGAGAGGGTCTGCTGGGCCGTGGTGCTGAGCATGCACCCCTCTGCTCCTGCTCATCGGGAGGACCCAGCCCAAGCTTGGAGGTGAAGCATAGCTGTGGGATTCTAGGAGTGGCCTTGACCAAATCAGTTTTTCGAGGTCTGTTTGCTGTGAGATAGTTTGTGGCTAAACCTTTTGCTTATTGTTTATTTTTGGTTTTGAAACAGGGTCTCATGTAGCCCAGGCTGGTCTCAAATTTGCAATGTAGCTGGCTGAAGGATGATCTTGAACTCTGATCCTCCTGCCTCAACCTCCCAAGTGCGATATTACCATTGTGTGCCACCACACCCAACTGGGGTTAGCATGGAACCTCTGAGAAGCTCTTACCTTCAGTAGATTGATGTTAGTGTTAGGAGGGGTGCTGGTAGGAATGTGATTACAGAGGACAGAAGGTGGGCAAGAGAAGGATGTAGACAGTGTTCGGGGACCCAAAGGAAGAAAGAGTCACTGTTTTGAAGGAAGTGAAAAAGGCTTAATGTGACAGGGAGCATTGAAGATGAGCCTTTCAGGGTTTGTATAAACCTCTTAATATCAGGGATGGACGGGTTGTTGGTTGGTTCAGTTTGAATCCACAGCACTGTGTCTACTCCACAGTAATCACCCATTGAATATTGAATGCTCAGTAAAGTGAAGGAATTCTGTGTATGGTGGAGGAGATGATTAGATTTGTTTGGGAAATGATATTTCCAAACCCTATGAGAAGAAAGTGATCTAGATATAGAAGCAAATAAAATATAGACTTGACCAGAGAGTACTCGCTTTCTGTCAAGGAGCTCATATGTAAGTCATTGTGATACAGTGTGAACTGTATTCACCTGAGAACTATTAAATGAATATACGTTGGCAGGGCAGAGAGTGGTTAACTCTGTTAGGTGGTTATGGCTGACTGGGCTTTGAAGGATGAACAGGAGTGCAGCCTTGGCTAAAGGATTATTGAGAAACTCTTTATCAAATTAATGAGATAGAATCTATAAAGTGTAGGCCCCTTGATGGAGAAACAGAGCTGGATAGTGTGGCAGGGTTTACTGTTCCCCACAAGTACAGGAAGGCTTTGTGAGTCATGCTAGATTGGAGGAGGATAAGAAAGGGTCATAGGTTTATACGGAGCCTCTAAGAACCAGACAGGTGACTTAACAGAGTGAGACTGGCACATTGGAAAGTGTAATGTAACCCTCTCTGAAGAGGACAGACTACCACTCTATTCATCTATACCCATAGTGGACTATAGTTTGACCTTCTGTTTTCAAAAGCATATAAAAAAATGGAGATTCTTTTGTAGGATCACCATATGTTTAGATGCTAGCAAATAATTTGACTGTCTCTACAAATTAATTACGCAGTCCAAGCAGAAAGAGCCCTATGGCAGACCTCTGGCACAGGACCTCCAGGTTCAACCACGGGTCTCACCAGTACTCACAGGAAAAAGTCAGACCCTGATGCCTACCCGTGTCTGGAATCAAAGTCCTATGAGACTTTAGGGCAGGCCCCATGCCCAGGAGTAGCTGACCAGCACTAGTGAACTCAATGGTGGTTTAGTAGACCTCTGTCTCATTTGCTTGGTTTAGGCATTTTTTTTTGTCTTATTGATCTTTTGCTTGTATATTTTGGTTTTCATTTTTTTGTGTTTTTGTAGGTTTCTTTTTTGTGTGTTTCTTGGTTTTTGTTGTTGTTATTTAAATAGAAAGAGGAAGAAAGGGCATAGTGTTGGGTAGGTGGGAGGTGGGGAAGATCTGGGAGAAGTTGGGAGGTGAGATAACACTATTTTTTATGAAACAAATTTTAATTAAAAAATGAGGGCTGGAGAGATGGCTCAGCCATTAAAGGCTAAGCTCACAACCAAAAATATAAAAAATGAATAAAATGGGGCTGGAGAGATGGCTCAGCCATTAAGAGCACTGACTGCTCTTCCAGAGGACCCAGGTTCATGCAACCACATGGTGGCTCAAAACTGTAACTCCAGTTGCAAGGGTTCTGACAGCCTCACACAGACATAAATGTAGGCAAAACACCAATTTACATAAAATTATAACCAAATGAAATGATAAAAGTTATTGCTGATTAAAAAAAGTCATGTAAGGCTTCCAAGCCTTCTTTCTCTGTTTTAGATATACTGATCATGACCCACACAACTGATTTTGTTTCCCAAAGGATCAAGCCCAGAAGTCTGAAATCCAGTTGATTAGGACATGTACATCATGTGACATTTTTCTATATTTTTTGTTGTAGTTGTCGTTGTTTTGAAACACATGTGGCCCAGGCTGCCTGAAAGCCTTATTATGAACTGAGGATGATTTTGAACTTCTGATTTTCCTGTCTCTACCTCTTGAACTAGGATACAGGTGTGCCCTGCCACACCGAGTTTAGGCAGCAATAGCGACTGAACCCAGGGTGTTATGCCCACATGCTGGGGAAGCACTTTACAGCCGGAAAACTGAGCCCACCAAGCAAGTTTTATTAGATGAAAACCAAGTAAGGTTCTCCTTTGGACAAGCATGTCTCCACCCTGGGTGTTCCTGTTTTAGAGCCACTAGGTGCATTTCTATTAAATCTATGGCTTTTCACTTGGAACTATTAAAGTCTCAGCAAGACTTTTAATGTATCACTGTCCTAATTAGGGCATGGCTCCTCAGTGAAGCACAGTATCACCCAGCCATGGCTCCGCTCTTCACTTCCTCATCTAGCACTCACGTTTTGACATATCAGGGTTTTTCTGGGAGCTTTGGAGAGAGTGTGCCTCTTCCCTCAGGAATGTCTGAGAGAGGTAAGGTCCTAGCAAGACCTCCCATGTAGCAGGAAAGGCTTGGCCATTCCTTGGGGGTCAGGGCATATCTGTCATCACTCCTGTGACATACAACAGGATCCAAACGGAACTGGGACTTTTGCAGCCTGAGCCCAAGAGTGGCTTCTTATCATTGGAGGGAGCCAAGCGGAGCCATGTCCAGGGAAAGGCCCACCCGTTTCCTCCATGTCTGTACTTTGTCTCCAGGAAAGCAAGGCTTGTCATCCTGAGCATGCCAAGATACCACAGGCCCACAGGAGTTGGTTCACCGTGGCCAACATGTCCTACTGTTCACTGATTGGACTCCTGGATGACTTTTACCTGTTGGGTCTTGGTGCCCACATCCTTCAGGCAGCATTTGGATGGCTCTAGTCATCTCTGTGTGGTGGGAAAGAACGTAGTTTGATTTGGGAGCATGCCGCTTCACAGGAACGGTGGCTCAGATGGAGCTGACAGCCATGTGGGTCAGGAAAGTCTGTTGTTTCAAGATACAACCTCCGTGAGTTTTCAAAAATGTATCTTAAACCCCTCTAAGTACATGAGTTTTGTAAGCACCAATCCCCTATCCACACACCCCGTGTGTTAGCACCCGATCCCCTATCCACACACCCCGTGTGTTAGCACCCGATCCCCTATCCACACACCCCGTGTGTTAGCACCCGATCCCCTATCCACACACCCTGTGTGTTAGCACCCGATCCCCTATCCACACACCCTGTGTGTTAGCACCCGATCCCCTATCCACACACCCTGTGTGTTAGCACCCGATCCCCTATCCACACACCCTGTGTGTTAGCACCCGATCCCCTATCCACACACCCTGTGTGTTAGCACCCGATCCCTATCCACACACCCGTGTGTTAGCACCCGATCCCCTATCCACACACCCGTGTGTTAGCACCCGATCCCTATCCACACACCCGTGTGTTAGCACCCGATCCCCTATCCACACACCCGTGTGTTAGCACCCGATCCCCTATCCACACACCCGTGTGTTAGCACCCGATCCCCTATCCACACACCCCGTGTGTTAGCACCCGATCCCCTATCCACACACCCCGTGTGTTAGCACCCGATCCCCTATCCACACACCCTGTGTGTTAGCACCCGATCCCCTATCCACACACCCTGTTGTGTTAGCACCCGATCCCCTATCCACACACCCTGTTGTGTTAGCACCCGATCCCCTATCCACACACCCCGTGTGTTAGCACCTGATCCCCTATCCACACACCCTGTTGTGTTAGCACCCGATCCCCTATCCACACACCCTGTGTGTTAGCACCCGATCCCCTATCCACACTCCCTGTGTGTTAGCACCCTATCCCCTATCCATCCACACACCCTGTTGTGTTAGCACCTATAGCTAGAAGGTTTCTCCAGTCCTGCCAGCCCCATGTGGTCTAGCCCAGCCCCATGTGGTCTAGCCCAGTCCCATGGTCCCACAGCCACTTATAAAATAATCATTCAGAGGCTTATATTAATTAATAACTGCTTGGCCATTAGCTCAAGCTTATTAGTGACTAGCTCTTACACTTAAATTAACCCATAATTCTTATCTATATTGAGCCATGTGGCTTGGCCCTATATATTGGGCGCCACATAAGACAAATTGCTAAACAGTCTTATTAATTAAAAAAACCCAGAGCTAGATATTGGGGCTAAAACCAAGAGATCAGAAAAGCAGAAAGAAGCAGCCACGTTTTCACCACTTGGAGATCCTTAGCCATAGAGACCTACTTCCTGTATACCCACGCCTAATGCCTTTCTGTTCTGCCATCTCATTTCCTCTTTCTGCCCAGCTACGTCATTTCCTCTTCATTGCCCAGCTCTGTCACTTCCTGTCTGTTTGTACAGACCTCCAGACCTTTATGGTTAGTGCTGGGATTAAAAGTATGTACCATCATGCTGGCTCTGTTCCCAGTGTAGCCTTGAATTCACAGAGACCCGTCTGGATCTCTGCTTTCCAAGTGATAGGATTAAAGGTGTGTGCTACCATTGCCTGACTTCTATGTTTAATATAGTGACTGGTTTTTTTCCTCTGATCCTCAGATAAACTTTATTGGGGTGCACAGATAAAATATCACCACAAGCACCCAATCACCCATTCACACATCCTGTTGTGTTTTAATTGTATTTTATCTCTGGCCAACCTTTGGTGGCTGATGCCAGGGTTGGCGTTCTTCCAAGTGGAGCTAGCTTCTGTACAGGCTCCTTCCTAAGGGGTGGCGGGGATAAGGTGAGGACCCTTGTTGGGTGGGGTTGTGTTGATGGGGAAGGTTTTGAAGTTTGGGTGGTTCCTGTCCATGTGGGTACAGTGGCTCCTTCTCATTGCCGTGCAAATGGGTAGGAGAAGACACTAACAGGTACTAACAAACCCGATGCTTTGTTTGAAGTCTACGTGAGCAGCAGCCTGGGACTGAGCAGAGGGAAGCATGACTGCGTACGGGAGGAGGATTTCTTTCTCTGGCCATGACTGTTTCAGATCAGATGGTGGTGGAAGCTGGGGAGATGGCTCGGCCAGTACAGTGCTCGCCTTGCAAACACAAGGACCCGAGTTCCATCCCCAGGCCCTACCTAAAATAAAAGCTGGGTGTGGTAGAGTACTTCCTGGGGATTCCCTGGCGAGCCAGCCCAGCTGACCTGGCACATTCCTTACCTGTGAGAGACCCTGATACTAAAGAGCTATGGATGATGCCTGAGGGATGACACCCAAGATTATCTCTCTCTCTTTCTCCTCTCTATCACACACACACACACACACACACACACACACACACACACACACACACACTACATAGTGGTGATCAGTGCAGGACTCGGCAAATATACAAGGACGATCGAATTGCACACTTTAATGGATGTGTTGTATGATAGCCAAGTTCATCTCACTGGAAGGATTAAAACCAGGACTGCTGCCTCTGCACTATGGCAGGCTGATGGGGATTCAGAACTGGTAGATCCTTGGGTGACATGGACACTCCAGAGAAAAAGCAGGCACCTGTCTCTGAAAATCAGATGACACTAGAACCCGACATCTGACATAACTGATTCGGGTGGTGTGTGTGGACATTCTGTGACCAGGGGCCTTAAACTATGACCCAAGGTTCTCCCACACTGAAGCACGCGGAGACAGACATGGCCTCTGCTTCTGTCTCTTCTGCCACTGGCATTCATTCCACTCACAGGCTGTCCCGAGTGACAAGGTAAGACTCAGCTCCATTGTACAGAGGAGGAAACAGAGGCTGAGAGACAAAAAGCAGCCTGTTCAGTCACAGCCTCACGAGGAGCAGAGCTCGGACTGGCGTCAACCTGGCTAACCCTGGGCGGTCACCTCCCAGCCCTCACCGAATTCCCGGATTGTAGCCCAGGGTCTCCCACTTCATTTGTGGTGTGAACTGATGCGCTGTAGCGGGGACCAGACTATTCACTCATTACACCCCTCATCTCAAGATGCAAATGAGGACCTTAGCTTCTAGTTCTTTACACCAGTGTTTGTCCAGGAGATAACAACCACTTCCCTTCCATTCCACGGGAGCAGAGATGAACGCTCTCAGTGAAATAAAATGAAGGAGTCACCAGGGTTAATGCTGTCTGTCACCTGGATGAATAGAATGCCTTGCAAGGTGACAGGTGTGGATTATGTGTGTTTGCCTTTGCTTGCAAAGACCGCACCCTGCAAAGTTATGTCATACTGAAAGCCTGAAGAGGCTGAACTTCAGGTCTGGGAGGAGCCAGGAGTGAGAGTAGTTTTAGAAGCTGCAGCTTGCCTGACGCAGCAGCAGCCGGGCACTTGTAAACCTGGGGCTTGTGCTTTTGTCTCCTGTGTGGGTGGAGACACTAGAGCACCTCACCAGGAGAGTGAGTTTGAATACTGTTCCCAGAGATGGAGAGGGAAAGCCTTTTTGGGAAAGGTTCCAATGCCTGTACTACAGCTTACAAACAGGAGCCTCACTCTGTTGTCTGCTGGCACTGTGACCTGGGGTAGTGGTGCACAGGTAAATGTCAGCTTTCCAGCAGTCACAGAGGAAGACAGCGATTTGTAAAATGTGTCAGTTCCCATGGTCTAGATACCTCCACCTTAGCAACCTTGAAGCTACCGAGTAAGGCCGTGGCTGCATAACAAGCTGCCCTAGAGTCTCCATCCACTGCTGGAGCAAACCGTCGCCTCTGGAGGCTGTTTCCTAATGGGCAGGATAGGGCTGCTGAAGTATAGGTAGTTGTAGTTTTTGGCAACTCTTGTATAGTGTGACATGCTGTGCAGACACTGACCATCCCACAAGCGAGTCTGGAACACATAGTTAGCTGGTTAATGACTCCAGTGTGTCTTAGAACATAAAAAGAAGCAGCCAACAAGCCAAGCCAAGACAGTTGGGGGCTCTCTGTGGCTGTGACCGGTGGGTTTGTCCGGTGCAGGGACATTCCAGTCCACACTTTAGACCTTCACACTTTCTTGTTTAACCCCTTGAAGGGGCCTGGGTTTGGAATTAGGGGGTGGGAGGTCATGGTGGAATTCTCAGCCAAGGGCTGCTCAACCCTGACTCCCCTCTTGACTCATATTCCCACAGATAGCTCAAATGACATGGGAGTCCCTTCCCACCTCACAATCAGGGTGGCCCTGGCTCTGTCCCAGTCCATTAAGAGGCAGTGATCTGCCACGGGGGGTTGGTTTGATCCAGTTCTAAGAGGAATTTCTGGTGCAGAGACCATTTGAGGTCTCCAGGTGGCCTTAAAAGTTCTATAAAATTCCAGAAGGGGTTTCTGTCATATTTCAGACCTTCCTGCCTCTCGAGGTTCCTGGCTGTCCCTTGTGACTTTCAGCTGACACAGGCTTTGGTGCCAGGCTATGCCCCCAGGAGGGAATGTTCTCTGCATAGTCTCACCTGCCACCCTGGGGCCTGAGGTACGTGACAGAAAAAGGAAGGGCTGGAGTCAGGTCCCTCAGTTTCCAGAGCCGAGTCCATCCTGATCCTGCCAGAGACCCTTGGGACTTACCCATTCTGACTGTACCATAAGGTAAAATTCCAACAGCCAGAGAGAGGTCACAGGAGAGTGTTGGCCTGGTGAGTCATGGCAATCAGGGTGTCCAGGAAGTCACTCTTTGAAGGCTCCGCTGATGTCAGATTCTTTCTGAGACCCACCTTGTATAGCAGGCCAGTGGAGCCCAGAGAGCAAACACGTGGCGTGAGTCACCTGGGGAAATTGGCCGGCTGTATGATGGTAATCTCCGGGCCTCCTCACCTTGAGGGGAATCAGATTAACTGGATTTGAGCCTGGGTGGTTTCTGCCATCAGGAGCCCAGCAGAGGGCTGAGCAGGTTGCTACAGAAAAGGCAAATTGGGGATGGGGACACTTCCCAGTAGAAAGCCACAAGTGGAGCAGGTAGACAAGAACAGAGCCCACCTGCGGGACTGTTTGTGCCGAGTAATAACCCCAATTACCACACTCACGAGGTATCAGAAAGTGAGGTTGTGGAGGCCGATTCAAGAGAAGGCTCGTTTTGGACCAGTAATGACAGGGTAACCTCGTGTGTAGCTTCTGGTAACCACCACTTGCCACAGCAGGAAATGAGCTGTGAGTAAACTGCAAATTAAGCACACTGCGCATTTATTAACCGCTTGCATTTCTCGTTTCCTGTGCTGCTCTAGCACAAAGAAAGGGAGGTGGGAGGTGGGAGAGAGCACAACGCTAGGGTGTGTGCTCGGGAGGTGGCAGAAGCCGGGAAAGCCGGCTAGGTAACGAAGCCCTGGCTCCAGCACAGACTCCCAAGGGAATAGAAGTCCTGTCTTCAAGCAGAATGTGTGTGTGTGTGTGTGTGTGTGTGTGTGTGTGTCATGGTCCCTCTTGTTCCCATGAGGCAGGGTCTCTCACGGAGTCTGGAGGTCACTGTTTGTGCTAGACTAGCTGGCCAGGAAGCCCCAGTGACCTCTGTTCCTTACAGCACTCGGATTACAGGTACAAGCATGGCCATACCAGGCTTCTCGCGTGGGTGCTGAGGATTGTGCGTCTGGGCGGCAGGCAGCGCCTCCTGGCTGTCTCGCCTTTCCTGGCCGATCGTTCCACGTAGACAGTGGAGCAGTTCTCAGTCTGAAGAGCCCCCCACCATCGCTTGCTCATGACTCTCTTATTTAGAGCAGGCGCCCCTTTTCCAGTGCAGCGGGGTGTGTGTGTGTGTGTGTGTGTGTGTGTGTGTGTGTGTGTGTCCCTCTCTTCTGCTAATCAGGATCTAGAGAGCCTCGCTGCGCCAGCTCCACTTCCTTCTCTGCTGGATAAGATTTTCCTGTGGAAATCCCAGTCCTCCCATGGTTCCCAAGTGTGTGCTTTGGAATAGACGGTTAGATGTGATCCTGCACAAGGTGTTCGACTTTTCTTGCCTGGGTTTCCTTCCCTGCAAAACAAAAATGGAAAACAGTATCCCATAAGGCATCTGTGGGAAGGGTTGTCTGTGATTGGCATACCAGGACAGTATGCCTGGAGCATAGTAAGTGTTCAGTAAATGTCACCTGTAATAGTATTTACTAGTGTTCTTGTGTGTGTGTGTGTGTGTTCACGTGTGGGGGTGCATGTGTGTGCAAATGTATGGAGCTCAAAGGGCATCTTTAGTTGTCATATCTTCCTCGGACACTGTCCCGCCTTATTTTTGAGATGAGGTTTCTGGTTTTTACCTGGAATTCACAGTTGCAGGCCCCAGGAATCCTCCTGGTCCACCTGTCCAGCGCTGGATCATAAGTCTAAGCTGCCATATTGCTTCCCCCATGCCCTCTCCCAGTGGGTTCTGGGAATTGGACTTAGCTCCTAATGCTTTCCCCTGTAGTAGTATTTCCTGAGTTACTTGTTTGCCATAGCAGAAGTTCGGTCACATGAGAGATGCCCTAGTCATGGTATTGAGTAGTAACCCTGGATTTCCTGACCCGGAACCAGACAGAGAAGCACAGAGGAGAGAACTCAGCTGGTTTTACATTTGACATCATAAATATTCACGTGCTGTGTGGGAACTGACCATGGAGCTCTAGGCTGTGTGGGGATAGGATTGATGCCAACACAGAGCAGGAAGAAGTTGGTGCTCGGTGGTATCTTGGTTAGGGTTTCTATTGCTGAGATAAAGTACCATGATCAAAATCAACTTGGGGAGGAAAGGGTTAATTTCATCTTACACTTCCTGGTAATAGTCCATCACTAAGATAAATGGAGGCAGGAACTGAATTAGAGACCAGAGAAATGCTGCTTATGGGCTTGTTCCACATGGCTTGTTTAGCTTGCTTGCTTATATACCCAGGACCACCTGCCTTGGGTGAGGGCAGAGGGGATGATGGTGCCATCCACAGTGAGCTGGGCAGTACTTCTCAGACTTGCCTACAGGTCAATCTCAGGGGCGTTTTCCCAGTTAGAATGCCCTCATCCCAGATATGTCCAGGTTTGTATCCAGTTGACAAAAACAGCCAAGACAGTGGTGGTCCATACTCAGTGTTTGGGAATATGTAAATAAAAAGGAATTTATGTTGCCAGCAACACTGAAAAGGGTTTTTCGATGGACTTGGAAGCCTGATGAGGTAGCTCACTTGGGAAAGGGCTTGTCTTGCAAGCATGAAGACCTGAGACCGGTCTCCAGATCCAGTGTTGAGAAGAAAGGGAAAGTCAGGTGTGGCGACTGGGGGAGCAGTTCCAGTTGGATCCCGGGGCTCGGTGGCTTACACAGCCTGTGCGGTGTGTTCTAGGCTCGGGAGAGACCCTGTTGCAAAGAACAGCAGCAGCGAAGGTAGACAGAGCCTCGGGAGTGACCGGAGGCTGTCTTCTCCACATGTGCACCTGCACAGACCATGCACACATACAAATGAAATGGAGAAGCCATCAGGAGGCTGGGCTTGTGTGTCCTTCTGGCTGTGAGTCCAGCTGCAGCCAGGGTGTGAGCTGTTTGCCTCACTCTTTGATTGACGTGTGCCCAGAGATCCAGAGGCTTCGGACTCCTGTTTTAGCATTTTACCACTCTTTATGTTCTGTGGGTCACATGACCCCAGCCACACAGTGCCCGGCTTTAACTCTGACAGCAGTTTCCTCACAAAGGAATCTTCACTGAGAGTGCTTGCCTCTTGCCTCCTGAATGCTGATCCACATTCTGAGCTAACATGTCTCAGATTGCAGTTCCCAAGACCCCCAATACAGTGACCCCTTCTTTTGTTCTGCAGTTCCTGAGCTGGAATTGGGTGGGGGGCAAGGATATGGTAAAGGAGACCTCTGACCCATTTACGCCATCTCAGAAGCTCAGAGCTGTGACAGAACCTGGGGTGGTCCTGGACTGGACCTTGTCAGTCAGGGTAGACTTGGAGAGATGGCACAAACAGGGATCATTTAAGCAGGGTGTGCAGAGTAAGCGGAGGCCTTAGGAGAAGCGCTACGGTGAGGTCAGGCAGGGGCCCTCAAGTCCCCCTCCAGAGAGACTTGGGTGTTAGTAATATTCCAGCGCTCTGTCTCTGAAGACTGCCTGAGCTCAGAGCTTCTCAGCTGAACTCACACCATTTTAGAAATCTCAAACGTTACTGTTTCTGGTGTCTCTACAGAGAGCCTTGAGCTTGATATGTGGTGACCTGGAGAGCTACCGGAGGGTTCTGTAGTTGTTTTGTTTTTGTTCTTTTATAAGCTTTACTTTAAAACAATTTTCTTTGGAATACAGAAATTGAGAAATAATGCAGCAAGCTCCATGCCTGACATATAGTTTCCCTCATTACTAATATATAACTATAATTTCATTTGTTATAATAAGCCAGGCAATATTCCTAACATCCTTAACTAAGGCCCATGTTCCTCAGTGTTTTTAATTTTAATTTTTTTGAAATCATAATTACATCTCATCCCCCTTCTTTCCCTCCCTCCAACCCCTCTCTAACTCTTCGTCTCTTTTTTTCTTTAATTGTCAATGTTGTTTTCATATAAACATATAAATACAACCTGCTCAGTCCATGTGGTGTTGTTTATATGTATGATTTCAGGGCTGACACTTGGTATTGGATGACTGATTGGAGTGCCCAGGCCTGGGGAAGACTGTCCCTCCTCCAGTGTCAGCATCCCTTAGCACCCGCAGTTCTTTGTCTAGGGGTGGTGTAGCTGGAGTTTTCTTTCCAGGTCCCGCCAAGCCCCGGCAGTCCCTGAGCCCACTTATAAAATAAACACACAGACGCTTATATTATTTAAACTGCTTGGCCATTATCTCAGGCCTATCATTGTCTAGCTCCTACTCTTCTATTTAGCCCATTTTTATTAATCTATACTTTGCCACTCGGTTTGTGGTTTATTGGTACCTTACATCTTCCTTGTCCTGGTGGTGGCTGCAGGCAGTCTCTCCCTTCCCTTCCTGTTCCCTCAATTTTTCTCTCTGTTAGTCCCATCTATACTTCCTGTCTGGCTACTGGCCAATCAGTGTCTTATTTATTGACACATTTGCCATACAGAACACCCCACAGCAGGGTGGGGCCCCTTGAAAGTTCCCTCTTCCATGTCAGTGTGCCTATTTGTTCTTGTTGGGCAGCCATGTTTTGTGGGATCATGGGAAAAGCTTTCCTGTCTGGTTTAGGACACAATCTCCGTTTCTGGTCCTCTGGCTCTTACGGTCTTCCACCTCCACTTCTATACTGTTCCCTGAACCGTAGGTTCTGTTCTAGACGTATCGGCTGGGGCTGGGCGCCCCACAGCCAGTTGTTCTCTGCATTTGACCAGTTGTGGTATTTTTTTAATGGTCTCCATCTGTGGCAAAGAGACGTTTCTTTGGTGGGGACCAGAGTTACACTTCTCAGTATCAAGAGCCGGTCAGAGCACTGCACTCTATTTAGCCGCCATATCTCCTTGGGTTCCTCTTCTCTGTGGTAGTTTCACAGACTTTCTTAATTTTTAATGACATTGATCATTTTGAAGAATGCTCGGTCTCTCTCTCTCTCTCTCTCTCTCTCTCTCTCTCTCTCTCTCTCTCATGATTTTTCTCAGGATTTCAGTAAGATTATGGGGTTTTTTGTTTCAGAAAGAATGCAGTAGTAGTGAGTTTCCATCCCGTCATTTCAAAGGTGCATTCCTGCACCACCTGCCACTGTACTCACTGACCTCGGCCCTGCCTGAGGCAGGACTGTTAGATGTCTCCATTGTACAGCTATTCCTTTCCTCTGCCTTTCCACACTGTTCCCCATGGGAGGAAAGAGCAGCCCACCCACAGTTAAGGAGTGGGAGCAGACAGCTCTCGCAGGTCGCTCTGGGAAAGACGGAGATCTGTGAGCAGGAAGCTCCCAGCAACCTGAGAAAGGGGTGGAGGGCCTGGGCTTGGTTTTCAGCAGAGAATGAGAAGTTGGCAGTGTGCAGAATTTAGTGAGAGACAGAGAAAGTGACATCAGCATTTGTACCTTGATTTATTGCCAGCTGTATTTTTTGTCTATGTCACCCCGAGTGAGTCATCCCGTCCTGAGCCTTCCTTTGCCTCTTGGTAAAAGTCAGTTGTTGGATCCTGCTTTTTCTTCCCCCAAAGCTCTGAGAGTAAAATGAGTTAAGGCAGGCATGATGCGTCCTTGAAAGCCATCAAGCGCCACGTCCTGTCAGAGGCTGGGGGCGGCTGTGACGTGGGCGTTTCTGAATATTTCAGGTGACCCAGAGCACAGGTATGCTTATTGTCTGTCTCACACAGGTCCGATCTTTCCTGTTCTGGAGTTTTCATTTCACGTGTTCCTCCACAGTTTCCTGTCTGTCTCCAAGAGGGATGGATGGAGCATGGGCAAGAAGAGACTGGTTCTGGATTTGATTGAAGGGTGCAGGGCCGGCTCTGTAGTGGACTCTGCCTAAGGACTCCAGAGGTTGCTGGAATCTCCTCAGTGGCTTGCATCCTAATCTCATTTCTGCCCTGGAGTTTCAGAGGTGTGGTCAGGCCATTTTATTTACTGTGAACCCACGGCCCCTTGGGTATAGCTTGCAGTGGGTAGTGTTGTCAGAGGGGCCAAAGCCTCTCCAAACTTGATATGATACTTTTCCCATTTGCCAATAAGATGATCACAGCTTCTGCACACACACGCTCCCCACCCCCATCCCCTCCACTGCTTCAGCTCTCCCCACCCCCATCCCAGGGTAAATCATTGACCACTAGAAACAGTGGGAAGAGTTGGGGCACAGGGCACATCAGCCTTAACCAGAATGTGAGCTTTTATTTCTCAGTTTCCCCTGTCAGTAGAAGAAGCAGAGACCACCCAGACTCTAATGGAATCATCGGAGTGAAAATTAGCAAAAGAGCCAGGAGCAGACTCAGTGAGTCCGGCCCTGAGGTATACTGCAGGCAGCTCAGCTTGGCACAGTTCAGCATACGCTGGAGCAAACACCGCCATTCACTTGGTAATGACTAAACCTCCAAGGACAGCCACATAAAAGGGACCTCTTTGTTCACCTTGTAAAAGGAGGGAGGTTTCTTTTGTCTACACTGATTTAGTTAGGATAAAATACACGATAAGAAATCCCAATTCTTCCCCAGTGAGTGATTCTGCGCACACACACACACACACACACACACACACACACACACACACACACACACACACACACACACGAGCTTAGGCTGGCAGTTGAAGGAGAGGCAGATAAATGGTCTGGTCTGCCTATATCTGGTTGAAGGTGAAAGTTCTCTCCAGGCACAGAAGCCTTCAGGTCTAATACATCGTTCTAAAGGAAATGCTTGCAGAATGCAAATGTGGTCTCTGCCCTGACCTCGGGGACAGTTGCCAGCATTTGAGCTGGCTCTTTTGTTCACATACACAGAAGAGCCAAGAGTGGTAGATACCTTCCTTCTCTCCTCGTGAGTCAGCCTGGCTGGCTGGCTTGCTTAGCAATATGAAATCGAGAGTCAGAAGTCTCAGGGTTTCTTAAGCAGAAACTCCCTCTCCATTTAAGGGATGTCCGGTGCTGCCACATTGTTTCTGGAGAGGATGGGCCCTCCTGGTTGTGGTGCACACCTGTAGGATACACTGAAGAGGGTGGTCTTGAGAGGTGTGCTGTAAATCCTAACTCTTTGTTTTAGCAGGCCTACTCAATGATAAGAATGCTAATATTCAGGGCATGATGGCTCAGTGGTTAAGACCCATACTTGTCTTTCAGAGGACCTGAGTTTGGGTTCCCAGTACCTGTATAGGGCATCCCACGACCACCTGTAACTCCAGCTCCAGGGGACTCGTTGTTCTCTTCTGGGCTCCATGGATACTGCATTTGCAAGCACAAACCCACACACAAACACTCATAATTAAAAATAAAAGTAAAAACACTTCTTAGAAAAGAAGGCTGAGGTTCTTCATCTGGTGTGTGTGTAAGAATTGCCTGAGGGATTTACTAGAAAGAGATTCTTGACCCCTACTCCTGGGCAATGTTGGGGGGACTGCATTTTTTTAAATTATTTATTTTTGTTTGTTGTTTGACTTAGTTTTGGGGATGAGGACTCATGATGTTGTTCAGGCTAGCCTGGAACTCCTGGTCTTCCACATCAGCCTTTCTGGGACTGGATTCAAGGCATGTAACACCATGCCTGGTTATTATTATTTTTTAATCAACACATAGTGATTGTATGTGCTTACAGAGCACAGTGTGACGTTTTAATACTAGTAGGTATATGTTGTATGATCAGGTTGTGGTATTTGGCATATCTGTTACCCGGAGACTTACCATTCCTTTGTACTGGGACTTGTCACATCCTGTCTACCTGCTGACTTGAAACACTCAGTTACTGTCAACCATAGTTTTTCTGATCTGCCCTAACATATCGGGAGCCTTTCCTCATGCCCAAAAGCACTCCTGAAGTGTCAACCAGTCCATCCCTCCCTCACCCACCTCATTCCCAGGCTCTGGTAACCACGACTCCATTGTCCACCTCCGTGAGGTCAACGTATAGATTTGAGAGCTTGTGGCATGCGTCTTTCTAAGCCTGGCTTTGATCCCGTAACGTCCTCCTGTTCCATCCATGTTGCCGTAAGAGGCCAAATTCCATTCTTCTTATGGATGAATAATATTGCACTGTGTGGATAGATGTGCCGTGTTTTCTTTACCCATTTCTCGGCCCTTGGCAGGTTGCTTGCCAACCCATTTTCATTTCCTTTGGGTATCTGTGTTTGGATTGTTGACTGGAACCTCCGTAGTATTTCCCTAACACTATATTAATTTACATTCTGACCCACTGTGTCTGGGAGTTTTCCAGGAGACACACCCCCAGCATTTTTTTAAAAAATCTTTTATATGATAGCCTTTGGGGATGAGATAACATTTGCCTTTCTAAATACATGGCACAGGGATTTCTAATTCAGGGGTTGCGTAACTATTTTGTTGATAACCAGGGCCCTGGGCCCACCTAGAGACACCTTTTCCACACACACTCTCAGTGTTCTTTCTGAAAGCCAAACCCTGGATGTTACTCTGAGAATTGTGTATAAAAGTGGCTAAATAAATATCTTGCTTGTAACAATTTCCTGGCTTACTCTAATAGTCTGGGAGGAGCATAGTAGGTCCGGAAGGACTGAGGTGTTGACCTTTGCACTCACACTAGCTGTTACTTTGAGAGGGCCGTTCAGCATCTCTGAAGCCCGATTGCCTTATCCACCAAATGGGAGCATTATTGCTCATCCCACTGCCAGTCAAGGGTGGTGCAGCCGAACAAAACGACTTAGGTGTAAGCACCGTGCGCAGTATTATCGCGATACCCAGTGATGATAACTTTGCTGAAAAACAGGAGTCAACTGGAAGAAACTGAGACGCTCACATGTTCCTTCACCAGCATGTGGAGCAGGCACTCTTGAGAGAACCTTTTTCTTCATGCCCATGTGAACAGATTTTGGACTTGACGTACAGTGCTCTCCGTGATCTTGATAGCATGCACACCCCTCCTTAATTCCTGTAGAAAATTCGAATCTGGTGGTAAATACAGAGATCGTATCAGGTAGAGAAAGGAATTCAGGTGGCCTGCAATGCTGGGTTCCCTGGCTCCTGGTATTCTTGGAACCCAGGCTCCCACTCTAGGAATTTGAATCACATGTTTAGCATGGAACCACACCTGCTCCTGACTGAAACCTCACAAGAAGAACCTTGTTCTTCAGAAACGGGGTCAGGAACTGGCTGTTTGCACCATCTTGCCCAAACTCTTTTCAGCAAAATGATAATGGGGGACATTCTCTATAGAACAATGTGCTATTATCCATGCCACGCTTTTACACACGTGCAGTCACACACAGCCAGCTTCTCGCTCTGATGTCCCACACGCCACGCTTTTACACACGTGCGGTCACACATGGCCAGCTTCTCACTCTGATGTCCTTTCTACGCTGGGTCTCAGCAGTCCCACATGAGCTGCCCCGGTACAATTTTCCTCCTTGACAAACATTTTAAAAGTGTCTAAAAGATACCGTTGCTCTTTGTGTTGGTTGGTCGAAGGCAGATTGCCTGATACGTCACATGGGTTCTAAGGCTTTTCATCAGCAAAGGAAATTGCTAGCTATAAGGGGCTATTGACATTCTCTGGCCAAAGGAACCTGCAAGAGACACAAACCCAGGTGTTGTCTCGCTGTCTCCCTCTTTCCTGCCCCTCTGCAGTTAGTTCAGACTCTGCACCCAATTCTGAGGCCAGGACTGCCAAAGTAACTTACATTTCCTGAAAACTGCACAGGGATCTAAGAGGATATTCTCGTGTACCCAACTGGTCCAGACTCCTCTGCTTTACGGGCAAGGAAGCAGGTCGTGTGCAGAGGGATCCAGGCTTCGCAGATTGTTATTATTTTTAAGTTTTTGCTCCTAGTATATGTGTGGGAACTGTGTGTGCCATGAGAGTCTCATAATGGGCCTCCAGTAGGTTAGATGAGTCCCCAGAGTCAGATAGAAAGCATTGTCTGATGACGGCAGTGAGAAACTGTCCCACACAGCCTAAGCAGTTAGCACTGCATGAGCATTCTGTGCTGACAGGAGCTGGGACACGAAATACAGTTAGGACAGAAACCAAACAGACAGAAATGGTCCCTGACTCTGAGGAACCTTTGCCTTACAGTGAACTCCTGCTGGGATATGCTAAGTCAGCAAAAATGTGCCACAAATACTGCAAATTACTAAGTGAAACGGGATTGTATTTGTACAATCTGTAGTCCTTGAGAAGTTGAGACAGAAGACCCGAGACAGCATGCGTGTCCCCAGTAGACTGTTAAGGCTGCCGCAGACGCATACAGCTGTGGATCCAAGCTCATGGGGTAGGGTGTGTGTGCCCACCTCGTGCTTATTGAATGGCCGCGTGGCTCATTTCCCGCTGCATGCTGGGGACGGTCACACATCCTTGCAAAGACTGTTTTCTAGAAATGCTTCCTTTTCACCTAAATCTTTTGCTGTTTCTTTCCAGTGGCCCATCCTCAGGACCCTCACCACTCATCAGAGAAACCTGCCATTCACTGCCATAAATGTGGGGAGCCATGCAAGGGCGAAGTACTCCGGGTCCAGACCAAGCATTTCCATATCAAATGTTTCACCTGCAAAGGTACAGTACCTCCAGCATCCTGACCAGTGACGTGTAGCCATCAATACACATCAATACCTTCTGAATGCCACCCAGATCCCTGGGTGGTGCCTGAGCCTCCTGCTTAGCAGCATGTAGCCATCAGTACAGTCCTCTGAATGCCACCCCAGACTCCTAGGTGATATCTGAATGCTTTAAGAAGCTCTTAATTTATTCACTTCTAGTTTAGGAATAGATTAGACTTCAGGGTGACACCAGACCTTCTCAAGGCAAAGTCTTAGGGCATTTATTGAGGTCCTGTTGTATGATATTTTGTTTGTGTTCAGACAAATAAAGCTTGTCTGGAGATCAGAGGGCAGAGCTAGCCACTAGTTAACCATAAAGGCCAGGCAGTGGTGGCACACACCTTTAATCCCAGTACTTGGGAGGAGGAAGCAGGAAGATCAGGAGTTCAAGGCCACTCTGGGCTACACGAGATTGAACCAGTCTAAAGAAGAAACAGAACCAGGCAGTGGTGATGCATGCCTTTAATCCTAGCACTAGGGAGGTAGAGACAGGAACATAAGGTAGGTAGAGACAGGATCTTGGCCATATCCGGTCTGAGGATTTGTAGAGGTAAGAAGTCTCTAGTGGCTGCTGCTCTGCTTCTCTGATCTCTGGGCAAGCTTTATTTGTCTGAACACAAACAAAATATCACAACAAGGTGTGGAGGGAGGGGGCTTTGTGAAAATACAATGAAGTTTTTGAGATTTTTGTATTTCCCATTTTTTCCCCTATGAAAGAAGAGATTCCTAGTAAAGTAACTTTGGTATCCATTATTTATGGAAGGACTGGAACATACCATGTATAGGCTTCATATATACACATGCAGACAAACATTCATATCTATAAAATTTAAAAAAACACAAATATCCTTTTAAATAAAAGATTGACTGCTAAGGCTCTCTCTCTGTGTGTGTGTGTGTGTGTGTGTGTGTGTGTGTGTGTGTGTGTGTGTGAGATCACACATGTCAAGACATGAAAATTTAGCCTCATACAGAAAGGTAACTCCCATCCAAATGATCTCAACACCATTGTCCATGAGGCCATGTCCTGCAGCTCACACAGGCTGGCTAGTTTGTCTGGGTGCTCTGAAATGCCACATCAGTGTAGTTCAGGGGAAGGAGAGTACTTGGTGTAGGGAGAGAGGAGCATGAGTCTCCGAGTCTGCTCCTGGAGTCATTGTACTTCCCTGTGCTCAACGCCTTGTTCTTAGACATCAGCTTCCCTTTAAGCATCCTAGGTGCGCACTCGGCACTGCCTCCTAAGCTCCCTGTCCATACAATTAAATTTATTTAAAAGAAGTGTTCTGATGTACGTGTTATAGACGGGGATTATGTGATCCTTCTTTTTAAAAAAGCCTTCTGGAGTAAGTATGGCCAGCTGGAGTTTTCATGCAGCCCACGCTGATCCTTAGGAAGCATGGACCGTTCTCAGTATGCCAAGTGTACAGCTGTACCATAGAGCCTGAGTCCTGACATGCCAGTAAGCACTGTGATCTCAGGCAAGTCACATGTCTCTCTGTGGCTTAGTGCCCTCTCTATAAAATAAACATACTGGACCATGTGCTATCGCATCACCTCAGATCTGCAGTCTGCATCTGCTGTATACAGGTAACCATAAATGTATATGGTACAGAGCGTAGAGGCACTAGGCTTCCTGCAGAGTATGTCTGAGAAACTGGTTTCTGGTTCCACTCAGTTTGGGAAACTTGGAGTCAGCATTTTTTTTTTTTTTCAAATTTTTGCTCATGAATTTCCAGAGACATGACCTCAAGGAATAGATAAGAGATGACATAAATACAACGTGCAAATGACTGCAGCCATGTAGGTGTCTGATGTTTCTAGTGGACTTGGACAGTGTTAGCCTCAGACCTGGGAAGTCAGTGTGCAGTACTTTGAGGGATTCAAAGATGTAGTCCCCTGATGATTCCTTGGTTTTCTTATTTTCTAGTTTAAATCCAATGACTGAGCATAGCTTCTTCATATTGGAAAATTGCACCTTGTACCTTGATTCATGCTCTAAATGTGTTCCTGCAGTGCTGAATTTTCTCCTTAGACTGAATTCTATTTTTAAAGCATGTGCTATTTCTTAGGAATTATTTGGCAATTTAACAAAAAGTTGCTAAAGCAAAGAAAATCATCTATCTATTCTTGTCAGTTTGTGTCTTCTCACACTTAGTCTGGTGGTGCATGCTGTCTTGGGTCCCAACCCTGTGGGTTAATCTTCTACTACTGAATTTTTAGGAAAGTGTTTTATGTTTATGGGCATTTTGCCTGTATGTGTCTGTACACCACCACATGCATGCAGTGCCCACAGAGGCCAGGAGAGGGCGTCAGATCCCCGGAACTGGAGTTCCAGACTGTGTGAGCCACCATGTGGGTACTGGATATTGAACGGAATACCCGGCGCCTGGGGTCGTGCAGTGCATTAGTGAACAGTCAAGCATGGTGAAGTTCTTTGGAGCTTGTCTATCGTAAATGTTGTGAGTGACACAGCCTGTCAACAGGGTTTATCAAATGCTTGCTGCGATACAAGCGCTCTAATGGATTCTAGGCATAGACTTCCAAGAAGAAAGATACAAAGGCATCTGTCCACAGAGCTACCGCCAGCCTCACAGAGGTGACTGTGCGGGAACTCAGGCTGACGCATGCGCGTGCGCTTGGGCTGCCCTTCCCTTAGGCTGTCCTCTGTGCTCAGATTGGCATAGGTTTGGGGCCATTTTGTGGCTCAATGGAAAACTGGTAAAACTCCAGAAATTTAGAAGCAGTTTCTTATAACCCCAGACCCTGCCAAGAGCTGAGCCCAGGCTTTTAATACTAACTTGGGAGAATCCTAGGCGTTCAGACAAGGATGAGAAGGCAGGAAGAACCAGGATGCAGGGACAATGGAGACACAGGAGTGTCTCCCTTCTTACTGTGAATGAGAAGCCAGATTCATGCCAGATTCCTCTGGGAAAGCATCGGCCTGAGTGTTGGAAACTTTATATGTTGTATCCTGTAATTGTGTTATTTTATCAAATCAATGTAATGTAGATCTTTTAAAATATTCATTTTTAAGTTCCAAACTAGAATAAGATAAGTGTTCATAATTTTCTGAAATATACTGTGCATATGCTCCAAATGAATGAATGAAATGTTTATCGTTAACTGATATACTAATTATAGATCATTATTCCTAAATCATTACCTTTAAGAAACTAAGACTTGATTGAGGTTAATGTTTGGGGGTGGGGGAAAGAGGTTGTTTATTTTTTTTATGCTTCCCAGCATGACATTTCTTACACAGTGAGAAAATTATTATCCTTAAGTTATTTTTTTCATTCCATCAAATGTCATGAAATCAAAGGTCTTTATAATATTTCAAGTCCTCAGGAGTGTATCATCATTCAAATTTAATTATACTGTTTAATATTTCTTTTAAATACCCTCAGTATTTTTCCTCAGACTGTTTCTATGTAGGGAGGTGGCACTGGCTTTTGATTTATTGCATTGCTGACACTTGCCTTTTCCAATAATTATACTTATTCATAAGTGTGCTGACTTCAGAAGACACTGCGGGACTGGGGTTATAGCTTAGTTGGTAGGGTGCTTGCCAAGCATTTACAAAGCCCTGGGTTCAATCCCAAGTGATCTATAAATACATTATGGTGGCGCTTGCCTGGATATCCCTCAGGATTACACCCAGGAAGTAGAGGCAGGGGAATCAGAAGCTTGAGGTCATCCTCAGTGTACAGTGAATTTGAAACTAGCCTGGACTACATGAGACTCCGTCTCCAAGATTAAAAAGTAAATAGCAGTCATGAGTGAATGGCAGAAAACGGCAAAGTTGGCACTTGGCG